>NW_013562790.1:0-13750 GCF_000968595.1 Rasamsonia emersonii CBS 393.64 | reverse complement strand
TGTCTCGTACTTTTCCGGTTCGGGAGGAGGGAGGGCAGGAAGGAGAGAAGGAATGGCCGCAGGGATGGCGCACAGATCTGACTTTATTTGTTCGGTAGTTCTCTGGGAGTGCTCGTAATGCTGACCGACGAGGAAAAGAATATCCTTGATAGCGCCGAGGATTTGAGGGTGATCTTCACGGATTTGCCTCTCCACGCGGTCTGCTACTGCAGCCGCTTTCTCCAATTCTGCCTTGGACTGCTCTTGTTGTTCTTTGATTTCATTGTGCATCGCTTCCATCTTATTGTAGGATTCATCAACTTTGTGGAAAAACGTCTTCGCGTCATCACTCATGCGCTCGCAAGTTTCCGTCACACTGTCGCCCATAGCACCAATAACGAGCTTGATGTCTTCAGCAATGCTCTTTGTGGCTGTCAGATGTTCGACTGTGGCCGCATCCCGTGCTTCAGCCTTCGTAAATTTCGAATCGACTGCTGCCTGCAGTTCGTCATATTTGGCTAGGATTTCTCCAATCCTCTCGTCAATCTTGGCACTTAGGTCGCACACAATGCCAGCACGGCTTTCTTCTTGTTTTATCAAGGCAGCGGCATCTCGCTCCTCAGTCTCGAGCTTCGCTGCTTCCTGTTCCCCGCGAGCGCGCTCGAATTCCCGATTGATGAGTTCGCTGAGCTCCTTGATACTCTCAACGGTACTGAACGTCTCGGCGGATGCGGTTAGGCCTTCTATGAGAGACTTCAACTCCGAGAGCCCTTCTTGACTCCCGTCAAGCTTGCTCTTCAACTCATCTCGCAGTTCACCAACAACGGCCTTAGCCTCATCAATCTTTTCCGCAAGTCCGCCATGCTCGACCTTCCGTGCCTCGAAGGCTTGAGCAGTTAGTTCAGCTTCGGTCTCGACCTTTTCTTTGAACTCAGCCACAAGCCCGCCAAGTTCCTGGATCTCGGCTTTCGTAGGCAGTGTCTCCACGTCTGGGAGTTTGAGCTCTTCGATCTGTGTTTTGACCTCAAAAATCATGGCCTCCACAGTCTGGAGATCGCTCTTTACCACCCTCTCCGGATCTTCTTGTGCGGACTTCTCGCTGTTTTTAAGGTCATCGACAGCAACCCACACATCCTTTAGCAGAGTTTCTAGAGTTCCAAGCTCTGATTTGGTAGGTCCCTCTGCATCGATGCGGCTAGACAGCTCGTTGAGGGTATCTTTTGTTTCTGAAATAAGCGCCTCCAAGGCTATTATATGTTCTGACTTTGCGATTTCATCGGGCCCAGGGAAATTCATTTCATCGATCTTAGCCTTCGTATTTCGTAGAAGCGTTTCAATGGCGTCTATGTCATCCTTCCTGGCAGCTGTCGGGTCCAGGGGCATCTCCCGGGCACCAACTTCAACGACAGAACCGTGAACGTCTCTCACTGCAGCGAGGACTTCGTCGAGATGCTCTTTTCTCAAGGCATCCTCTGGAGGTTGGGAGGCCTGTGAATTGGACTCTATAGCCTCAACCTTAATTTGAAGCTGAGTAATGAGAGCCTTGAGGCTTTCAATGTCGTTCCCAATGGCAGTCTCACTCGCTAGGATGAGTTCTTTGCCACGATTGGTTGTCGTCTCCTCAAATTCCTTTTGTGACTCTCGGAGAAGTTCCATCTCCACCTTGATGCTAGCTAGTCCTTCCCTAAGCGTCTCCAAAATCTCACCACTGCTGTCGTCGGCGGGCTTGTTCAGAACCTTTTCTAAGTCTCCACGGATGGCATCGACACCATCGTTGAATGCATCCAGTAGCTCTGTCGTGCTCGATAGCATGCTTTCCTCTCTTCGCTGCATGGTTTCAGCTTGTAGTATTTCAAAGCTCTCTCGGAGAGCAGCTATTATTTCATCCTTCTCTGAAGGCCCTGACTTGACGAGACTCATGCCGATTGTTTCGCGGAGGTTCTCGAACTCCTCTTTAACCGTCTTCACGACCTCGGAAGTATCGGTTCCAGGGCGCTGACGTTCACTGAGATCATGAATGGCATCAAGAATTTCATCCTTCTCGCTTGACACGCTGCTACGGATAAGGAGAGAGCTGAGCGTCTGTCGAAGATGCTCGAACTCCTTTTCCATAGCGTCGAGGAGCTCAGGGGTGTCAGGGTTGCCGCGTCCTGCAGACCCAGCAGCAGCCTCATTAATAGTCCTCTCCATATCCGCTTGCAGGAGTCTGAAGCCCTCTTTGACTGTGTCGATAATCTCGTCTTTGCCCGTAACATCGGCAGCCCTATCGACGTAAGATTCAACCTCACTGCGCAGGCCCTCAAGGCCATCTTTGAGCGCGTCGAGAACTTGTTCGGTATCCCGGCCGTTGGCAGCAGAGTATTGCTTGAATTCATCTTTGATACCCTGCACCAGTTCGTCAAGACGCTGGAGAACTTGTTCCCCGACATTAAACTTCGTGGAGTTGGTTGCTTCATGGAACCCGGATGTGATCGCTTCCATGAGGTCCTCTTTATTCAGCTCAATCTCCCTAATCATTTCGGTTTGACTAGCCAAACCCTCTGATATCGCATTGAGCACATCCTCTCGCGTTAGGTTCGATTCGGGTTCTCGTGTACTGCTTTGTTGAGTTGCCAGTGCTTCGTTGACGGCAACGATGACGTCTTCTTTGGTGACGTTGGATTCGCCCATTTCTTTGGCAGCAGCATGATGAGCAGCTAGACCCTCTGTCACGGCATTGAGGACATCATCGCGTGTGATTCCTGGATCAGGATCTGCTCTTGTCAGAGCATTCTGGCCAGCGAGGGCTTGTGAAACAGCAGCAAAGATCTCCTCTTTCGTAACACTGGGCTCGGGCACCGACAACTCGAAACTTTCAAGACATTCTTTGACTGCGGCGATGATCTCATCTCTTGTGATGGTTGGCTGAGGTGGTATGGGAGGTGGCACAAAGTTTTTCAACCCTGCTTGAACCGCTGCGAGAACTTGATCATAGGTGACACCGGGCTCATGCTTTGGCTGGTACGCTTTCAAGCCCTCGCTCAAACATTCAAGGATCTCCTCTCGTTCGAGGCCAAAGTTCTGCAGTTCGATCTCTGGCTTGTAAGTTTCCCAAGCCTCCCTCACAGCTTCCAGAATATCCTCCTTCTCCATACCCACTGAAGAAGACGCGGGTGGGAATTGAGGTGGAGGGAATTCTGCCATGGCAGTCTTCACGGCTGTATAAATTTCGGCGCTGTCAGCAACACCACGGGACACCGATGTCGACAATTCCCGCTGATATTCCCGGATCATATACGCCATCTGCTCTTTCAGCTCCGCCAGACCTGTTTGCACTATTGCCGCAATTTCCTCCTTTCCTGGAGCACGTCGAGTCTCTTCACCAGCCTGGGAAGCAGATGCTTCGTCCAGTTTCCGAGCAATTTCTCTTCCCATGCCCAATACTTCGCCGCGTAATTCCCGAACCAGGGCCTTGACTTCATTCGTTAGGCCACCTCCTTCGGCTACGCTGTTCTTTACTCTCTTAAGGAGCTCAACCACGTCCTCTGTCGCCACTCGTTTCTGGATAGCATGGTCATCGGCAGTCTGCGAGTCATGGGCGGGGGGGATAGCCCGGGACTGGGTCTCAGCATGCCCAGAATCTGTGCCCTGAGCCTTTTCACTGCCCCCGCTGGTACCTGAGCGGACCAATGCTCGATTCGGTGGGTTCTCTTTGACCAAGTTGAGAATCTCCTCAAGCATCTTAGTGATATTCTTGTCGGCGTCCTTATCAGCCCCATCTTTTGCAGGCCTCCTCTTGACCTCATCGACAAGCTCCAGCAGCTTGTCTTGGGCTTCCTTAGTAGCCATTTCACGCAGGACCTTCTCTAGCAAGGCGATGCTGGCAGAACCATCGCTTATAGGGGCAGGAGAGACACACAGATCTCTTTCCAACGCATAGGCCCCGGGGCTCGCCACGCGAGGTATATACGACTTTCTGGAACTTGGAGAACTGTCGTACGGTTTGCTGTCAACCACATATCCGGGACTGGCGGAACCGTAGGGTGCTGACTTTGTGCCCACTGCTTCTGGGTCCAGTAACTTGGACGAGATGTTGGAGGCTAACTCACGGATGCTTCTTCGGATATCCTCGTCCCGAGCGTTTGTAGCAGCCTTAAGGCTAAGCAGGTCTGTGGCATTATCCTTGCTTCGCCGACTCAACTGAGCCATCTCCTTCTGCAAGTTCGTCGCAATACTAGTGAGACTAAGGATCTGCGCTGACAAGGCGTCCAAGGTCAGATTGTTCGAAGGAGGAACGGGAGGATTAGAGACATTCGACGGCTTCTGCTCGTTTTCTCCTGGGACCTGCATATTCTGCAGGGCCAGCATTGTGGCAGATGGTGGCGTATTCTCGCCTAAGATCGGCTTTGAAAGATAGCGGCTTGAAACGTGGTACTGCGGCGACTCTCGTTCTGAATCACGAGTAGCCGAAGTCCCCGATCTCGTGGGACTCTTGTCGCGCGACTTGTCTCCTGTTTCGAAGAGAGATGCCCGCGATGGCCGCTCCGTGGACCGGCTCTCGAGGTAGTTGCGGAATTCCGAGCGCGTATCTTGCAGGGACTGCATGCGTTTATGGTATTGCCCTTTTATCAGGGACTTCTCTGGCGACGATTTCAAAGGCATAGGGTTTGTGGTGTAGGGGCTGGGGGCATTCTCGCGCATTTTCTCCGTTAGGCTCGCCGCGGCGGCCTGGATGCTGGGAGCTGCGTTGGATCTCGTCTTGGGACTGCCTGTACTCGGGTTCATTGGAAGAGGAGGGGGAGCCCTGTCGGGATCTGAACTGTCCCACCTACGTTTTCCAAGCATTGATGTCAGTCCCATATCAATCGCGGGTATAAGGCCGTTATGTAAATGTTATTGCGCAGTTGACATACATGGGCACGGATCGAGTACTTTCTGAGTGCGAATGTTGGTGACCTTTGACAAGTAAGCCCCTGTCACGGGAGCCGTCGCGCTCGTTGGACGGCATGATGGCGATCTTTTCTGCGCTGTGATGATACGATTGAGTTTGTGCAGGCGTTGGAATGCGGGGAGGAATGTAAGATTGACAGTAGTTCCTATAAGGAGAAAATAATGAACATGACAAAGTAAGACAAAACAACAGAAAAAAAGAGAAAAAGAAAAACGAAAACCACAAAGCGCCAGCGTCGTGAATAGAGGTCGTAAACCGAAGTCGTTAATCGAGAGAAGATGAAATCGTGACAATGATCCAGATCATGAAGCTGGAAGGGGGAACTAGTAAGAATCAACAGATATAACAAAAACAATGGGGCGCGACCAGTCAAGAAGTTTGGTAGCTAGTGGGGGGCGGTGACATGCCAGCTCATCCGTCTCCATAGAGAGCTCCTGTGGTTCCATGGTGATAGACATCGATCGAGCTCCTGCCTCGTAGCAACGGAGGAGCAGCGGAGCAACCGTAAACAAACAACCTTGGAAGGCGGGTTGCGTCACTATCAGGCGCTCGGACGCGGCTTCCGATAAGACTAGCGCCGGCGCTAGCTGGTTTCCTCATGGAGAAACTTTCCGAAAAGGGGTTGGCGCCAGCCATTACGCCCGATCGTTAAGCGGGCCAATCAGGTGGGAGAACACAAATCCTCTTGCCCTGAGCCCTGCGTCCACTACTCACAAGCGAAAAAAGAAGTCGAGCGCGGAGAACCTTCACTTGCACGACCGATCTACTTCGACAACAACTGCCCGTCGACCTCGCTGCCGCTCACCGGGACTTTCGCCATGAAGTGTCAGTGTTCCCTGCCAATGTTTAAATTCTTCTTCCAAGCAAGCTGACAGCAATGAAACAGTCATGAAAGTGGGCCGTGTGGCCATCATCACCCGAGGCCGTTATGCCGGTAAGAAGGTACGACCGCATGCTCTCTCCTCAATTACCGCACCTAGAGATGGAAGTGTGAAATTGGCACTGTTTGATTGAGATGGCTGGGGATATCGGCATCGCTACGAAGAGGAAGTTGGAAGACAGGCGCGGGCAATGATGCGAACTTCGCTGGATATCGGACTGGTGCAATGACGGACAAATTCGCTGACATGGCCTTTTTTTTCTCCGCAACAATAGGTCGTCATCATCCAGCCCAACGACACCGGCTCCAAGACGCACCCGTTCCCCTATGCCCTCGTCGCCGGCATCGAGCGCTACCCTCTGAAGGTGACCCGCCGCATGGGCAAGAAGAAGGTTGAGAAGCGTAGCCGCATCAAGCCCTTCATCAAGACCATCAACTACAACCACCTGATGCCCACTCGCTACACGCTCGAGCTCGAGGGACTGAAGGGCGTTTTGACCAACGACACCTTCAAGGAAGTTTCGCAGCGTGAGGAGGCCAAGAAGACCATCAAGAAGGCTCTGGAGGAGCGGTACACCAGCGGAAAGAACCGGTGGTTCTTCACTCCTTTGCGTAAGTGAAATTTCATCACTACGTGCCAGGAATATTTCCTAACATCTATTACAGGATTCTAAATGGTTTCGACGTTTTGGGTCTCTGAGGTGTTATGAGCGCACGGGGTCGGTCAGATGAAGAGTCGAGGTTTAAGAGTCTTCATCCCCCAGATATGGGCCAACCAATCTAGCGAATTGGGTCTCCATGACTGGACGAGGAATGGGATGTGTCAGAATATAAAGTCCATGTTCTTGGGCTCATGCTGAAAAAAGACATAAATTTCCTTTTTTTATGAGGGAAGCCATTATATCCTGGCGTCTGTCTCGAATGAAATGAAAATACCATCAATTTAACACTTCGCCATTGATTTTCTCTTTTCCATTCTAGAAGTGCTGCGCCAGTCAGTACTGCTCGGCTTTTCTTACCTGCTTGTACAGGAATTCTTGCAGAGAGGGTTCGGATACGTCAGACCAGAGACTCCAATTGTGACCGCAGCAGTGGCGTGACTAGATCCCTCTAGACTCCTATATATCATTGTACTGGAAAGAAAGACAGCATTATTGAGATAAAAATCTCTCAGGTAGATAAGCTCTCTCAACGTGAGGGGATTCTCTTTTCTGCTCTCTTAGTCCAATCAATCCCACACGACCCCCGGGTAGGTATATCGTGCCAGCAACCCTTGCTTACTTTCGTCCAAGTTCTGGCTTTCAAGGGTATTTCGTTCCCCTCCCTCCACCACCCCTGTCGAAGCCAGGGTGCCAGCCTGTATCCTGCCTTGTATGTAGACATGATAAATACCCGAGTGATATGATAGGTGGTGATATGCATTATCCAAGTATTTATTAGGTACTTGTAGTTTGTAATGGTTAATGATCTAGATCATGTAGCTACAGACACACTGTTGTCGATGCCGGCCTATGTATGTACTGTACATACTCTGTACTCTGTACCCCGTGTCATCCACACATCCACCCCTCTCCATACCCTGGCGGTACTGGCCAGACCCTAGCAACTTGTGCATCTTCACTTCCGTCTCATCCCGTCCGGAAGCCCCTGCCTGCCTTGTTGCTCCTCCTCATCATCTAACCGTTCTGCTCAACTTGCATCGACTCAAAATTATAGCTACAAGCCCCCCTTGTTATGTTGATTGGTAGGAATGGAATAATTTTACATACTGATAAGGAGCGCATAGGTAGCTAAGTATGTACTGTATGTGCATACATGTATCGAACAGGCATACCTATGCAGACAACTACCTGGATTGAATTGAATTGAATTTGAGACTATATTATGCCCCTCACATTAAGTGATGAAGAAATGGGGCGGTGACTACCGGGCGTCGCAGCAATTGTAAATTTTCCAACTCGAGTAGAGTAATCAGAGAAGATGAGTGTAAACATGGAAATTTTATTTATTTATTTGTCTTCCTCCCTCCCAGGATCAGGTGATGATACTCGTGGTATGACCCCGCGCCACGACAGAACAGATAGAGAAATTAGGTATGTGCAGTATCTATCTCTCTACCTACCAACCTAGGAAACTGAAATGCGGGGAGAAGGGAGGAAAAGGCCAGGGGGGGAGAGGGGAATACCTAAATAACCGATGCATAGGTACTACCTAGGTAGGTAGGTGAAAATGCAGCATGAAACTCTGCTCACTGGTGGGAAGCTGCAACACGGCCAACCCATATGCAAAACATACATGCGCTTGCTTGATAACTTGGAGCTTATCCTGCAGGCATACCAGCGTATGTATGTACCGCGCAGTATGTTTGTATGTCTCATGTATGACAACGGCGAGGTGATAGAACTAGGGTAATCAGGTAGCCAGCTACCTACCTTGGGTGCGTACATACACTAGGTAGTTAGATAGCATGCTGGGTTGATAATTACACTAGGTGTGTATGAGGTACGTACCCTTGTAGACTATCATTCGAAGCAGGTTTCAGTTGTCAGATACCTGAAAAAGACTGGCTGATAATATTATTTCGATGTACTAAGAATCTGGAATGTGATGATTGTTGAAAATACTGTGAGAATATTATTAATTAATCGCCTCTTTCTCTCGTTGTCATTATCACATGAAACGATGTTGATCAGCGATGTTCGCATCACAATCCTAGCCAAGTAAATACCACAGGAAGGAGTCTAAGGTAGTAACCGCAGTACACGTCTTTGCCTCGGATTCTATACCCTCTTCAACAATCAGTTGACGGCGACTTTCCTGCTGGCAAGCCGACGGGAATCGGCATCTGATCGGAGGGCTTGGACGGTGTACCGACTCGATCCCGAGTTCCGTGCTAAGATACGGAGTAGTACTCCGTAAAGTCCGTGCTAACGGTCCTTAGTACTCCGTAGTGCCACTGTTGATCACCATCGATTGTCACCCATGATCAAGCTATCCCCACTTGGGCAACTCGTCTGGGAATTTCACATGTCACAAAGATAAAATTGGAAGGATTGACAGTTGGAAATTCAATCGCATTGGGGACTGTAGGTCTCATCAATTGGGGGCCAGCAACAGCATACAGGCCCAGGGAAGGGACAAAACAAGAAACGAGGCCAAAATTGACTTCTCTTCCATATTCCGATGTGACAGGCACTCCCGTATGGAGTGTAATGGGTGATAGAATTCTCGTACTCGGTGACTTCTACTCCAGCTGCTAAGCCAGTCACCCGACAATCGGTTGCATCGGCGACTGGTTGAATTGGTCCTATGGTGCCCTATGGCGCCCGATAGCGGAGAACCCGACAGGCCAGAAGTTAATATCTGCAAATAGGAATGGATTTTGATGACCAGAATCTGTTCGCTAGACAGCCATGAAATTGGCCGCTTCCGTTTTCAGCAGACAAAGAGACATCAGCCACGGTAAAACCAGATTCAAGTAGATCAGTTGAGTCCAGCAGACGAAGGTTATGCAAGGCCGTTTTTATCGAGAATTAGTCGCATCGATGGAATCAATAGGAGAACTCGGAGGAGGTATACCGGATGTATGACAAGGTGCCAGCCCGGAATGTCACGGGCCGTTCTTGCAAAAACACTATGGCTGCGTGCATCATCAATCTAAAATTGAATTTGAAGTGAAGGCAAAACAGGATTAACCTGACCATCTAGACTCGTGCATGGAACAGTCGATAGCGATGGAGGATTTCCGGTTCTGGCCGCCAAGAGGCGCCCAAGGCAAGACCCACAATCACATGCAAATATGCAGACGCAGCGCGATCGATGATGAATGGGAGCTTGCCACCATCCAGGCCTGTTGCCTGTCACCATGTAGGTGAGTCAGTATGGGTGGTGCAATCGTTGATGCCACTGCTGTGTTGTCTGATTAGTCGAGTCCATGCCTGCCTGGCCGGTTGGCAGGGATGTGGCATTAGTAGCTTTAACGATGGATGTGTTGTCGTATTGTGCAGTGTCAGTCTGATCAGACTTTGGTCTGGCGCTAGTCAAGGCCCTTTCACATGCAAGAGGCGACATTCTACTCCCTGATCTTGATGCGGACCTTGCCATCCGCCCCTGCCATTGGAGGCTGTGGAGGGGCTCTTTAAAAGCTGCCTTTGAAACGTTATCATTGCGCGACACACCCTCCAGAGCTTTCCTCTTAATTTTCCATCACACCCTCACCATTTCTCTTTCCCTATTGCCTACTGTATCTGTCACATTCCACCCACCTGACTTCTACAAACTTCTTTTTCAGAACCACATAGGCAAAAGGTTTGTCTTTTGATCCATGTTCTTGCTTCTGTTGATTAGTCAAACGTTTAAGTCGTTACAATGGTGCTAACTCATCATAGGATAAAACCTCAAATGCCCCACGCAGAGCGAGACACAATTGGTGAGCCCGTCGTCAACGGCGAGAAGGTCCATTCCCAATTCCTCTCGGTAAGGCTCTTCTGTCCTACGTCTCTCAAGCTATTAGAGCACTTTCTGACTCGTGTTACGTACAGCATTTGACTTCATATCCCGTTGTGTCGGACTCCATCGCAACGTTCAAGAACAGCAAGTATGGCGCCAAGTCTCTCGACTACGCCGACCAAGGTTACGAGCGCTTCGCGAAACCATTCTTGCCATATCTCTCCAAGCCGTACGACTACGTTGCTCCCTATCTGGCCAAGGCAGATGCTCTTGGCGACCAAGGGTTAACAAAGGTAGATGAAACGTTCCCTATCATCAAGGAAGACACCGAGAAGATCAAGGGAACTATCCTCGGTACCGCGTATTTCCCCTTGCAACTCGTTGGCGACGTCCGGAAACACGTCTTGGACACCTACGACTCCGAGTACAAGAAATGTGGAGGTGACGGTCTTGTCGCGAGCGGTAAGGCCGTCATCACGACCGGCCTGGTCATCTCTCAGGAGTCCCTGGCTTGGCTGAGCTCCGTTCTCGCTGCCAGAAAGGAGCAGAAGAATGCTGCAAATGAGAAGGCGAACCACTAAATCCTGCTCAGGAAGCAGTGTGGCCGGATGATATCGACTGGCCTTTTTGCTTTTTTCACGCCTCTCCATCTTTAAAAAGCTTCAGTCTTTCCCCCCTATTTGCTGTGTATTCACGTGAGCTTATCTTTTTTTTTTTGTTGCGGTTTGGGCCTGGCTGGGAGATACTTATTTTTCTGTGTATTTTGATTTGATTTCTTTTTCTACGGCTCTACTCTTAGCAGAGATTTTTTTTTTGTCTTTCAGGGTTAAAATTTTATATAGCAGGTTCTGGGTTTCCTTGTTAAATCTCCATTGCTTTTTGTCTCTGGTGTGAGAGATTGGAAGGTCGAATGGAAGATCTTATTGCTGGACATGGCCACCCTACCTACTCATCCCTATCCCTATCTACGAAATATCAATATTTCATCCTGTACGCAAACCCTCGAAACGCCGTGATTCTGCAAACTGGAATAACTTTAGAGGGGCGACTGGCAGGAGGATAAACTACCCAAATGACGCTTCCAAGTTTTTGCCGGGATTTTACGTTTTGGATCAGAATGACGGCACCGAACGGTACCTACCCAGGTACAGATAATTCCATACGGAGAAGATATCCATCCACAGCACTCTACCTAATACACTCGAGCACGTGCTCAGGCATGTGCAGGAGTTTATTTATGATCGCGTGAAAAATGGTCATTTGGTAGCAATCACATGCAAATGTGACGTAACACTAAACCGGTTCAAGAAAGCAATAATATAGAGTTCTGCTGTTCTCATTTGATATTTGGATATTTGCCCATTGATAGGATTACATGTGGCGGTGCCTGGTTCACTTTGAATAGTTGGCCAAGCCTGTTCGTCAGACATTATCTACATATATAGGGGTATGCATCCTATGTATATGTGCCTTTTTGATCCTTTATTTACTCTACGCTTACCTCTCCCTTTTCTTTCTCTTTATATGCTTACGAATTATGGCTTTATAGATGATTGATTATATTTCTATACCCAGCTCTATAGATTTCCTACGGTTTTCCCCCTTTTTCTTCGAGTTTAAGTTATTTCTAGTAAAATCCGCTAATATGCAAAGATAAAAGGGATGTGGATAGAACCTGCTTATAGCTAAGCTTCAAGAGAAGAGGAACTTCAGAACAAGGACAGAGAGGCAGAAGGGTTCCCATTTCAGGAGACATGCAACAGGTATTAGCGGCAGTGTATATTCGTATGTTTTTCCTGTAAGGAAGTCGCCTCGAGAGTATTAGATGATGACAAGGACTGCCTAAATTATGGGAAATACTAACTACTGCACTACTGTAATATGGTGAGGAATTTAGGCGGAGAGAGCCCGTCTGCGAAGTAGATAAAACTACCTCATCTCTCATCATGTATTTAGATACACACACATTTAAATCTTTCCTGGGATCATCATCAACCGAGCAGTCAGCTTGACATCAGATTCATCCTGCTATCCATCAATTGTTTATGTTTGTTTACATCGTATCCTGCTGAGCCTGGGATACCACCACGAACCGATCACCTGTGACAGTGGTCTTCGGGCTGATAAAAGCTTGCTAGATAGAAAAGAAATGAAGCCAGTACTGTTGATATTGATGTTGATGTAGATGAGAAGAAGGAGGAGGAGGAGGATATCAGAAAACTGATGGAGAACCTTTTTATAGGCGCAATGAATTTTTCCAGATAGCCACATATAGGTACAGTACATACCGTGCGTGTGTCTTGGACACTTACTCTTCTGCTTATTAGACACATACATAGGTCCTCCGCTTGGTCTTCAATAAGTATTAACTAGTTCCGGGCAATTGCACTTCTTTGTATACGGCAAATTGCGATATGTTCAAGCGTACCTATCTAGCAGCCTAGCTAGGTATTTTTTTTCTCCCAGGCCTCAATTCAGGTCACCAAAAATAACACCGTACTCCGTATGTCCGTGCCAAGAAGAGTAGCATATGATGTAAAGGATGATGTTAAAAATAAAAATAGAAGATCAACATCAAGCAGCGCAAGCTCAGGATCAGTGATCTGTACACGTACCTGAATGGAATGTTACTATCACTGGGTCCGTGACTCGCCTGTTGCCCGACTCTGGAGCATACCCGTTGACCCCTAATTAATTACATAGGCAATTGCTGGAGTATCGCGAGAATCGAGATCATTCTTCTATTCTTACGATGAGCGTGCCGTGTCTACTGCACCTTAGTAGGTAAGGTACCTTGAAGTAACAGAGAATGCAGGACTCGGATTGGCTAGCGCCCGGCGTAGTGCAAGCACTACAGGGAGGCTTAGCAGAGGGTCACAATTTTCCTCGAGCCAAAGTGTTGTTAGTTACACCGTCCACTCGATGGATTCGTAGAACGAATGACTCTGGAGTAGAAGGGATGTCGTTATTTTTAGACGATATCTGCTTTGGCCCATCCATTCTCTGCAATGTTGTTTTGTTTCCATCCAGGTGACGTGGTAGATGCCCGAAGAGGAAAAGCAGTCGAACGCTTCTCGAAGCCTTGCCAAGAAGCAGTGCCTCGCCCGCTGCTTACACTCGGAGGTCGGTTCGGTCGGCACGCGACTCACGTGGACTGCCGGACTGCTGACTTGGATAGCGCCAAATTAATACGAAGGAGGCAGTACGGAGTACTTCAGTTTGATGTGTTCCTTGCAAGCTCCTGAGGTCCGGGCAACGACCAAGCCAGTGAGATAGCAAAAAATAGCCCACAAGGCCGATGAGGTCCACAGGGCAGTGCGATGATCTCGGGGAAGAAGCTCCACAGCAGCCTTGGCTCTTGCTTGTAGTGGCGGGGCTGCCATCGCCAAGATCGCCAACTCCGCGCAGAGGATATTGTTGCTCCAGCCAGCAAATACAGCATACACAAGAATATCACTGATCAGAGAAACACCATTAAGCAAGAAGCAAAAGAGGGATTCTGCACGCCATTT
>NW_013562791.1:0-12504 GCF_000968595.1 Rasamsonia emersonii CBS 393.64 | reverse complement strand
CCACCCCTCAGGGAAGCACCAAGATCTTCAGAACAGAACCCCATGGCCATCGCAGGGACAGCCTGGGGACTCCCGCGGCTGAGCTGTCCGATATGAGTCGCCAGACCCTTGACGTACGGATTGGCCGCGAAGCCGCCCTCTGTTACCTGCCTGACCCCTGCGTGCCCTTCAAGGACAGTCGCTACGAGCAAGTCCAGACCTTTACCGTGGACGAAGCGGCCAAGAGCAGTCTCTGCGTGCTAGACTGGGTGACGCAAGGCCGTACCGCGCGCGGCGAGCACTGGGATTTCCATCTGTGGAGGGGGAAAAACGAAGTCTGGTCTGTGGATGAGACAACAGGGGACAAAAAGCTCCTCCACCGCGACTCGCTCATTCTCGAGGATGAGAATGGAGAGGGCCTGATTCGGGAACGCACCACGCCCCATGGCATTGTGGGAACTCTGATTCTGTACGGACCGTTGTTTGACAGTTTGGCGTCGTTTCTCGTGCAGCGTTTCGCTTCGCAGCCTCGCATTGGGGCTCCGTCGTCAACGTCGTCGTCCTCGCCGAATCTTGACTCCAACGTTACGTGGATAGTCGCACGGGTGCGAGCAGGCTTCGTCCTCGTCAAGTTTGGAGCAAAGGATCATGAAGCAGCAAAGCAGTGGTTAGGCGGCTTGTTACGCGAAGAGGGGAGCGTGGAGAGGGAATTCGGGCATGAGGCGTTGCGCTGCTTATAATTAAGTCTTCTATAATGCTTGTTTTTCTATTCTGAGAAATGTAAACCCCTTTCCATACTAAGAATTGAATATCCGACTGTAAAGAAGCTCATGTCTCCCAACCCAAAGGTTCAGCGTGGGAACCACCTGGCCAGCACGTTCTACATCCGTCTGCCACTCGCGCTCGATCCGGTCTGCAAGCATCTCCTGCAAGCTTCTGCTCGTGAGGACACTCTGCGCCTGATACGGGCCCATCACAGACGCACGAACGGCAGCGCTGAGGACCGCCTTCGCATGATTGAACATGAAGAGATAGGCCGTCTGGTGAAGATCCAGTCCCATAGCCAGACAGGCCACACCCCACAAGGGCGCAAAGTGCCCTTTGGCCCTAATTCATTGACAGTGTCGGCGCAGGATTTTAACGCGTCTGAAAAGCCTGCAAGCGTCTTGACTGCTGCCGTCGTAGCAGTGTCTCCTGCTAACTGAACGCTCGAGGCGTACGTCGTGCGAAAAGCTCGTTCCCATACCCCAAGCAATGCCCTTCCCTGCGCAAGGCTCACCCGTTGCGCAACAACACAGGGTGTCGACGCATCCAGGTCGTTATCGAGCGTTTGCAATTTCTCGGGGTGTCGATAGGCAGCCAAGAGGTAGGGGAGAGATGTACTTGCAACCGACGCAATGGAGAGTTTCAGAAAGCGATGGAACGATGCGATTGGCGTTGTTGATGCCGGAAGGGGCTTGTGGTGAGCAAGATACGACTCGAGGCCGCTGGAATATGCAAATGAGCCTAGTGGAAGGGCTGAGTCCGATAGGAGGAGCAATGCGTGGGCGGGATCTAGATACATTGTGTCAGAACTAGATATTAACCTGTCCTTGCAATTTTCACATACCGTTGGACATCCTGACGGGCTTGCCATCCCGATGGGCAGAGGATGCGAATCGAGCTCTAGCATTGTTCAGACGAGCCTCAAGATGCGAAATCTCTTTCTCCAAGTCCTGCAGATTAGTCGTCCCATTCATAGGAGACATTTTGACAGCAGCATGTGTTTAGCTGTTCTTATAGCACAGCACTGATGGGGAAACAGAGTGGCAGGAGTCTTTTTGTCTACCTAGGTATCTTGCCCTAAGCGGTAGCGGGTCCAGAGGAAATCGGCATCTTTTAGATTTTTTTTTTGAATAGGATTTGTATTAGGTACACTGTAAGACCCTTGGATCGCTGGTTTAGGTTGTGACCGAGTGGGAAAGCTACCTAGGTGACCCTGGTTGGTTGTCTCCAGTCATTGATCGACACGGTATTTTGGAAATAATGTTACAGATCAGTCTATGACACCTAGAATTACTATCATACTATCGTTATTAGTATCATTGTCATACGATGTCATGCTATTATCAGCATCATTATTAGTATTACCATCTTATAATTAATTAATTACTCACAATAAACCACTCCGTACATAGAATACATTCTAATAATTATCGTGTGAAATTCAGCCGCCATTGCATAAATAATAGCATTGCGACTGGTCATCCCATTACATGCTCAATACTTGCACATGCGTGTCTGGATTCGGTGACTTGTTGTCATTCCCACTGCATACGAGTCCTTCTTAGGGTTAGTTCTGTACAAATTATGTACCTATGTAGACAATTGACTGCTGACAGGACCACTCCCCGCTATGACTGATCTCTTTCTGTATGGTCCCTCCTCTCCATCCGTCCTGTGCTATATAAATCCATGCATCGATCCCTATTGCTTTCCCTCCTCACCCCCACATACCGTCTGTATTTGTATTCTTTCCCCATTATTGTTACTGACTCATCAGTCAAACCATGCCTCATACTTACTCACTCCCACGAAAAACGGGCTCAGTCATTCCCACGACCCACCGTCCTTTGAATGAAACTTTTTTCCATTGAAACAAAGAAAGAGATGTGAGAAAAGTGGAAGTCGCATGTGCTTGCTATTGCTATGTATGAATAAATAAACGAGAGTCTTTTAGTAAGACTAAAAAAAAGAGGTCTGTATGAATGGATGGATCTTGGTTAAATTTAGACTTTGCATTACAGACATCTATCTGGTATTGAAACAGTACTACTAGTGGTAGTAATACTGCTGGAGGAAAATATACTGGCTAACTGATTGACAAACTGATTCGCTAATCAACTCAAGTAAACAAGTCAAATCATCAAGTTAATCACATTAACGCCGCCCAGTCTATCACAAGCAAGGAAAATCCAACATGACGACCAGACCAGTCTATCCATCTATTCATCATCTATAGATCTATCCATCAATTCATTCATCATGACGTGGTGACCTCATGACAAACAAACACGATGAAACAAACAGACAGCGAGGCAGACAGTCAGACAGTCAAAAAGTGCTGGACTACTCCTCCTCATCATCCGTGTCCGGCGGCCTAGGCGTCCCCTTCGGCGAGTTCAACCACTCGATATGCCTTAGGCGTCGCCGCACCTCGCGCTCCTTCAACTGCGCCCGCGTCAGTTTCTTCTTCTTCTTCGCCTTGAACTTGAGCTCTCCCGTGTCCTCGGCGCCCGAGTTGGCCGCCGACGGGGTTGCGCTCGACACGGCCGAGCTGGCCACCGTGCTGCCCGGCTGACTATCTTCAAACCGCTCCGTCTGCACGGCTGTATTCGTCCGGTGCGTGATGCGCCCGTCCGCAATGTGGATCTGCTCCGGGCACAGCGCGCCGACAAACTCCTCGTTGTGCGAGATCATCACCACTCCGCCCTTGTAGTCGCGGATCGCCACCGCCAGCCCGCCCAGCGAGTCGCGGTCCAGGAAGTTGGTCGGCTCGTCCAGCACCAGCAGATGCGGGTTGTTCCACATCGCGCCCGCCAGCACCACCTTCACCTTCTGCCCGCCTGACAGTCCCCCGATCTGCGTGTGGTTCGCGATATCCGGGTCCAGCCCGACGTCCTCAAAGTGCTTCGCGATCACCTTCGGCTCCAGCACCCGGTACCCCAGCCCTTCGCGCGAGGCCTCGTGGTCGTCAAACTCCTGCACCAGCTTCGCGAAGCCCAGCTCTATCAGCGTCTCGCGCGACACCATCGTGTTGTGCTTCGGCAGCCATCCGAGCCATTTCACCTCGTACTGGAACGACTTCTTCCACTTCTGCCGGCCCATGAGCGCCTCGATGCGCCGCGGGCCCTTGCCGTCGCCTAGATCGATCGGTTTCTCCATCTGCGCCCGTTCCTCGTCCGTCATGATGCGCGTCTGCTTCAGATACACCTCGCGGTCGTCGCCGTTGGCGTAGCGCCACTGCAGATACTGGTTGGGCGTCTTTTCGAGATGCATCTCGACGTGCTCCAGCGCGTGCTGTTTGATGTACCCGATCCGGAGGTTGGGGTGCTTCTCGACCTTGCCGCTCTGCGGGACGAGCTCGCCGGTCAGCAGCTTGATGAAGGTCGACTTTCCGGCACCGTTGCCGCCGATGATGGCGGTTCGGGAGGAGAGTGAGAGCGTGATGGACGCGTCAACTAGAGACGGTTTCTTCGCGCCAGGATACGTGTACGACACGTTGCTCATGCGGAGGATGGCCCGGGTCTGGGACTTGACACCAGTCAAGATGCCAGGAGGCGGGAACTTGAACTGCACGTTCGACGCAGACAGCGTGTAGTACGTCTTGGCTTCGGGCTTGACCTTGACAAACCTAGACACAGTTAGTCTCTGACATCTTACAAATATACATCATGAATACGTACGCTGCGAGATTGCCCTTGTACAAGACCAGTTTCTTGTTCTCGTAGTGATAAATGTCGGTGCAGACCTCGTCCAAAAACCCCGAGTCGTGACTGACGATCAAGCTCGTGATCTCGGTGTGCTTCTTCAGGTACTCCTGCAGCCATTTCACATTGGCCACGTCCAGATGGTTGGTCGGTTCGTCCAGGAGGAGGACGTCCGCCTTCATCAGCATGGCGCGGGCGAGCGCCAGCTTCATCTTCCAACCGCCCGACAGCGAACCGACCTTCTGCTCCTGTCTGCCGTCGGGACCAGCCGTGAAACCAAATTCGCTGAGGACAGCCGAGATCTCGTCTCGGTCAACGGAGGCCAGCTCGGGATCCTTGGCGCAGTAGTCCAGGACCGTGAGATCCGCATTCTCGCCCTGGTTGTGCTCGACGAAGCACGTCTTCACGACCTCCTTCGGAGGAAATCCCTCCAACTTCCCCTCGGCGATACTGCGCATCAGTGTCGACTTGCCCGCGCCGTTGCGACCACACAGGCCGTAGCGGTGGCCTTTTAGGAGACGCAGATTGGTGTGAGACAGGAGCAGCATTCCTCCGTAGGCGAGCGAAAAGTCGGCATTGACGATCTCAACCTCCCCATCTTCCTCCTGAGCCGGCTGGCCAAACTTGCGGTGGTCTTCCTCGATGAAGTACGCCTGAACCTCCGAGGCAACCGCCTCGTGCTGGTCATCCTTCAACAACCCGCGCAGATACGGTCCGACACACGCCGGGATGCGGTCATGCATCCGGACGTTCACATCCTCCCGGACCATCTCTGCAACATAAGTCTTGGTCAGATCAAACAAAGCAGCGTCTCCTGGCTGCGCCAACCCCCCGTGAGCCTGCACCTTGGGCTCCAGGACCTTGAGCACATCCTCCGGAGTGGTGTGAGCCTCATCGGCCTTTCCATCGTCATCACCCATCGCCTTCTTGATGACATCGAGAGCGCGCGTAGCGAGTTCACGGACTTCGGGAAGGGAGGCGCGGTCCTTCACCGCTTGAACACCAGGCTTCAGCTTGGGGAGGAAGGTCCGGGCTTCCGTAGGGTCATGGACCAACTTGGTCAGGTTTTCGACCACGACCACGGTCTGGCGAAGGACCTCCTGCGGCGTGGTAGGCGTGTTGAGGGATCGCTCGAGCAGAGGGGTGAGCAGGGCGAGGACCGGCGAGGTCACGACAGCAACGAATGTCGTTTGGGACAAGGCGAGGATTGCCTTTTGCAGCGTTTCCGCCGAAGGCTTCTCCATCGTCTTGATGAGCAGAGGAATCCGCGGAATGACATCCTCGTTGGTGATCAACGTGGTCAGCGCAGTCATCGCCTTAGTCGCCTGTTTGGCGACCTCGTTCTTCAGGTCGTGCATTCCCGACTCGACGACAGGAATCACTTCTTTCAGGGTCTTGCCCATGGCCTCGCGGAGGAGGTCCTTCACGCGTTCCTCCTCCTTGGTGCCCGTTCCCATCTTCGCCTTGTCGGCCATCTTCTCGATGAGCGCGTAGGCGCCCACCGCACCCTGCCATTTGGCCGTGCCTTTGCTCAGATACCTCAACAGAGCGGGCAGGAGGGCGTTGACCATCGACTCTGGCTTCAGACAGACGAACAGGGCATCGACCGCGTACTGGGCCGCGTCCCGCACCACGGCGCCCTTGTCGGCCAGCGCATCCAATGCAAGATCAAGCACGCCGCCATCCTGGATCAAGAAGACCACCTCACTCAGCGGGTGCTCGCGGGGGAATCGCTCAAACAGCGCGCCCAAGATGAGCATGGAACTCTCCCGTCTCGCTCCGCTCTTCTTGTCGGCGGCGCCTTTCTTGATCTCCGGCAACAGATTGTAGCTCAGGAGGCCGCGCACACCGACGGACTGGATGAGGAGGTTGGTGAGGGCGTAGGAAGCATCGAGCGACTCCTGCGAGGTCTGCGCGGTGAAGATGCTGTTGAGGAGGGACGCGACCTCCTCGTTGGAGGGCGGGACCGAGGACGGCGTCTTGGATACGGCGATTGGCATGGCTGGCGTTTCTGAGGGGGATACCTGGTGAGGCATTCTATCGACAAGAAGATTCAGCAAAACGAACGGATTCTGAGAAGCCGTACAAATGGGTATGATTGCACTGAAAAACAATGGCGGCCTGACGCCAGACGGAGGTCTCTATATGCAGAATATTTACAGAAACAACAGGGAAAAAATCAATCAAAATTAAGATTAAATTAGAAAGAAGGACTCTCCAGGCCCGTCCACTCGACAAGAGTGAAACGAGTATGAAGAGAGAGATTTAATTGAAACAACAAGCAGACGCGGGGTGGATGGATTTTTTCTGTTTTGGCAATTTTATCTTAAGGTAGCGGCAGACACGCCACCGGCACGTGCTGGCCAATCGGAACGCTCCGTCGGCCATGTGCGCTGGCAGGTTGCCCAAACCGGCTTAGCGCGCGATAAGATAAGCAGATAACGTGATAAAGTCATTAAAGAAGTCATGATTTCTCATTCTCTCATCTGTTGATTCTAGTCTTTTTTTTTTCCCTTTCTCGAAAGATGTAGATGTATATGTAATGTACTGTACTGTACAGACATACGCCTCATCTCACGTACCAGATAATGCACCAGCGTTATGCAATCAGGATCACTAAAAGAGAACTAATGACGGGATACTATTTAAAAACCTGCAGAAGAGTGATTAGTATAGGAAGAGAAGGATTGGTAAATATCGAGGAACGGCATTCAACTCACCCTTCTCCGTGTTGCCCTCGCCCATGCTCTTGCTGCTGCTGCTGCCACTCTGGATGGCGCCCAGAATGCCATCCAGGTACGGCGCTCCACTCCATTTCTGATGCGTCAGCACGTCCACGCCCAGCTCCTTCTCACGCGACTGGATGAGCCGCACGTAGGCGAGCATGCCCTCGTCCTTGAAGGCGCGCGAGAGCTCCGTCGTGATGGTGGCGTTGGAGTGGAGACCGGCCAGCGAAATCAGCTGGAGAACAAACCTACATCATGTCATCAGTATTGAATGCAAGGTGTACAACAAACAAACAGCCAACTCACCCATGCTTGGCGAGATCCCAGACAAAGGACTTCAGCGACGCCTCGTCAAAGCCCTGCGCCATCCAGTTGAAGGACGGGCTGAGGTTGTAGACGAACTTCTTCCCCGGATACACCTCCCGCACGTCGCGAGCCAGTTTGGCCGCCTTCTCGACATTGGGGTCGCCCGTCTCCACCCACAGGAGATCCGCATACGGAGCGAACTCCTTGGCGCGCTTGGTCGCTGCGGGGAAGCCAGCGCGGTAATGGTAGAATCCCTCGCGGGTGCGGGGGACATCGCATGACCAGACGACCGGGCTCTTGGTAAACTCCTTCGCCAGTTCGCGACGGCGAGAGAGAGACAGGTTGGGGTTCTCCCGGACCTTGGCTTGATAGGCGTCGCGCACAGCCTGGGAGGCTCCTTCGGCTTGCAGATGCTGGTCGACAGCTGTATCTCGTATTAGCAAATCGTTCTATGGTCGACCATACCAGAAACATACCTTCGTCAAACGTGACGAGCTTGTGGGTTTTCACCCAGTTGCTCTCGTACGCATCGATCTCCGCGGCGCTGGCTCCGTCGCGTTCCATCGCCTGGAGCGTCTCTGCCAGCGGCTCAATGTCTTCCGTGACGCCCAGGATGAACTCGTGGTCCCGGACATCGACGGCGCTGCTGAGCAGCTTCCCGCTCTCCGAGTCGGTGCGCGCAATGACGAGATTCTCCGTCCCCATCAGATCCCACTGGAACCGCGCCGCGACCAGGCGGTTGATATGCTCGCCGACGGGGACGAGCACTTTGCCGGCCAGATGGCCGCATTTCTTGCCCCCGTGGAGCTGGTCTTCGAAATGCACGGCCGCCGCGCCGTTCTCGGCGAACAGCTTGGCCAGCTTCATGACAGCAGACAGCCCTCCGTGTCTGGCCAGAGTTAGCAAAAGCCAACCAGCAGTGTACTGAGTCAACAGACGTACCCCGTGTCTCCGTCTGCAATGATGGGCCGCAAATAGTCGATGTACGGGGTCGACTTGCGCTGCTCGGGACTCAGCTTGCGCCGTGCGTCCCAGTGTTTCCGGTCATGCAGCTGCTGGGCCTTGAATAGCCTCTGGACCTGGTTGGGCACGGTGTTGTACGGATAGTCGCCAAAGTCGGGAGAGACTTCGTTGGTCGTCGTCAGGAGCGACGAGCACGCCCAGCCGGAGACATACAAGACTTCCTGGTTGGGGGCTTGCTGGGTCATCTGGACGGGGTCGATGGCGCCCACTGGTGACGAGCGTTACTTTCTGTCTACAACTGCATCCATGACAGCCCCGGAGAATCTTACTAGTATGGACGGGTTTTCCTTCAGCTGCCCGCTCATTCAGCAAGTTGAACAGCTTCCGCGCCATAATCGAGCTGGGATACGACTGCTGCAGCGACCCGCGCTTGCTGACGATGTCGGCGGCGGTATACGGGCGTTTGATGCCCTCGAAGCGCGGCGTCTTCCACCAGGCCTCGACATCCTTCACCTGCTGTTCAAAGAGCGCATCCTCAGCGTCGCCCGCCTTGTCCTGCGTGGACAGCAGCTGGAAGGAGTCTGATGGGAGAGACGTTGATACGGGGGGCTCGACGGGCGGCAGATGTGACGATGATGACATCCGAGGATAGCCGCACGCGAAGCAGCGCACGGCGGACGACGAGCGCAGGGGGCGAAGGCGTCGAGGCAGGCGACGAGAGAGAGAGCGGATCATCATAGTATACGAACACGAAGAATCAAAGGAATCGAAGGGCAGAAGACTGGACGTTCAGTCGAGGATGAGCATGGTTAGCTGGAACAGTTATCACAGTTGGTGCAGCCAGGCCAGCGGACTGGTCGAATGAAACAAGCCAAACAAGCTCCATTGATCCGGAGGCTTACCTAGACAATAGTGCCCCGTATAAGCACAGACAGAGCCAGTATAACCAGCGATATTCGGACTGCACAGCCGATGTCGCGAATCGGCAGAGCATTCTTCTTCCTCGGTCGTTTCCTCGGCTGTTTTGCTTCCCCGCGGGCAGCGTCGGTCAGGTGGTCGGAGCGCTGTGATTGGCCTGCTGGCTGCCAGGCATCTCGACCTCTCTGCAGCTCTCCTCCTGCCAGCTGGACGTTATTCTTCTCTGTGCTCTTGTTCTCATACTGAACAGCATTGTGCTGGGAAGACACATCTTCCACCGTGTGCACCTATCTTGTTCCTCCTGCTCCTGCTCTGCTCTGCTCCAGCTCCAGCTCCACAGGCACCCCGGATTAGCCCCGCAATTCCCCAGATTACCGCCATGGCCTTGACCTCGCGATCCGCCCGCCGGGCGTTGAAGCTGGCCCAGGTATGTCGCCCTGTATAGACCCTGTCTTTGTCCTGGCCATGCACTGACTGTCCAGAAGACTGCCCGCCCATTGCGGGTCTACGCTCGCTCCTACGCCACCTCTGAGCCCGACCTCAAGACCGCCCTCAAAGAAGTCATCCCCGAGAAGCGCGAGCTGCTCAAGCAGGCCAAGGAGCGCGGCGATGAGGTCATTGGCAACGTGACGGTCTCCAATGTCATTGGGGGCATGCGCGGCCTCAAGGCCATGCTCTGGGAGGGCTCCGTGCTGGACCCCAACGAGGGCATCCGCTTCCACGGCCGCACCATTAAGGACTGCCAGAGGGAGCTCCCCAAGGGCCCGTCCGGCACCGAGATGCTCCCAGAGGCCATGTTCTGGCTGCTGCTGACCGGCAAGGTGCCCTCGACCGCCCAGGTGCGCGCCTTCTCGCGCGAACTGGCCGAAAAGTCGCATCTGCCCGAGCACATCCTCAACCTGATCAAGTCGTTCCCCAAGGACATGCATCCCATGACGCAGCTGTCGGTCGCCGTGGCGGCGCTCAACACTGAGTCGGTGTTCGCCAAGGCCTACGAGAAGGGCCTCAACAAGGCCGACTACTGGGAGCCGACGTTCGACGACAGCATCTCCCTGCTCGCCAAGATTCCTCGTGTGGCGGCCCTGGTCTTCCGTCCGGACGAGATCGACACCGTGGGCCGACAGCCCCTGGATCCCAACCAGGACTGGTCGTACAACTTTGCAGTGCTGCTGGGCAAGGGCGGCAAGGAGAACGAGGACTTCCACGATCTGCTGCGGCTGTACCTGGCGCTGCACGGCGACCACGAGGGCGGCAACGTGTCGGCGCACACGACGCATCTGGTCGGCAGCGCGCTCAGCGACCCGTTCCTGAGCTACAGCGCCGGTCTGCTGGGTCTGGCCGGTCCTCTGCACGGTCTGGCGGCGCAGGAAGTGCTGCGCTGGATCCTGGCCATGCAGGCCGAGATTGGCCCCAACTTCACCGACAAGGACGTGGAGAACTATCTGTGGAACACGCTGAAGTCCGGGCGCGTTGTGCCTGGCTACGGCCACGGCGTCCTGCGCAAGCCGGATCCTCGATTCCAGGCCCTGATGGACTTTGCCGCCACGCGGCCCGACGTCCTCGCGAACCCGGTCTTCCAGCTCGTGAAGAAGAACTCGGAGATTGCCCCGCGCGTGCTGACGGAGCACGGCAAGGTAGGTTCTTTCGATTGCAGCGAAGACAATAGCAAGGCTAACTCGTGCTCCAGACCAAGAACCCGCACCCCAACGTCGACGCCGCCTCCGGCGTGCTGTTCTACCACTACGGCTTCCAGCAGCCGCTCTACTACACCGTCACCTTTGGCGTCAGCCGCGCGCTGGGGCCGCTGGTGCAGCTGATCTGGGACCGTGCGCTGGGGCTGCCGATTGAGCGGCCTAAGAGTATTAACCTGTTGGGGTTGTTGGAGAAGAAATAACAGCGTCACAGCGTGGTATGAGTGATGGTCCGCATAATGCTCGAGTCGACCTCTATGAATAAGCTTGCGGTGTCAATGATACGATATTGCTGTTGAGTCTTTGAAATTTTTTTTCCCCTTTTTCTTGTTTTCTTCTAGCTATGCTTGTCCGTTAGTCGCGAGTTCTGATAGACTTGAATAGATGAGAATGAAATTGATTCTGTTTCTATCTCTGACTGATCTTGGTATCATGAGTGCAATTCATATTATGTACGTATGTACGCATCTCTGTATGTACAGTACAACCACGCCCATGCCAACGTACGGTATGTCATACCTTTTCCCCTGCACTGAACCCATTCAGCTCGCTCCGCTCGCAGACTAAAGCCTCGCCCTCTCAGCAACGAGATCCTCCCACTCGCGCTGCCCAAACTCCACATACGACTCCGCCCCCGGCGGCAGATACAGCAGACGATCATTCTCCCCTCCAGCAGCTTTCGTGCCACGCTTACTCGGGTCCACGCCCTCCTCACGCAGCGGCACCTTGTTCTGCTTGTTGTTGTGTATGTGGCTGGAGGCGCGGACGATGCGCAGGAAGACTGGCACCGCGTAGCGCGGGAGTTTGGAGCGGACGTAGCGTGTGAAGGCCGCGAAGTCGAAGGTCTTCTCGTCATCGCCGTCCTTCGTGCTGCTGAGCTGGATAGCAGCGCAGCCCGCGCGGCCTTCGTGGTTGGGCACTTTCACGCCGTACACGTTCGCCTCTGCGATGCCCGGATACCTGCCCAGCACCTCGGCCACCTCCGCCGTCGACACATTCTCGCTCTTCCACCGGAAGGTATCGCCCAGCCGGTCGAGGAAGAACCACCGCCCGTCCGATGTCCGGCGCAGCGCGTCCCCCGTGCGGTAGAACAGGTCCCCCTTGCGGAAGACGTCGCGCACAAACTTCTTGTCCGTCGCCTGCGCGTTGCGCCAGTACCCCTGGAAGGCATCCGTGCTGGGCACCGCGACGAGGATCTCGCCTCCTTTCTCGTAGGGCTCGCGGATGGCGAACCCCGTCTTCGCGTCGCGCCGGATGTCGCCCGTCTCCGGGTCGATGGCGACGGGCACGTACGTATTGCGGAACAGCGTGCGCAGGAGCAAGCCATGATGGCCCACGGCGCCCGTCAGGTAGGGCCCCCGGTCGTGGTTCGTCAGCGCGAACATGCCCTCTGTGCTGTTGAAGAACTCGGCCACTTCCTGCACGCCGAACCGCTCGCGGAACCGGTCCCAG
>NW_013562792.1:0-13635 GCF_000968595.1 Rasamsonia emersonii CBS 393.64 | reverse complement strand
ATGTACAGGCCGGGGGATATCGAGATCTCTAGCATGTCGAGTGCGAAGCCCCTCAAGAAATAAGAGGCGTGCCTATGTTTGTTCGTTCCTTGTGCCGGAGTAGGGAGTCCCTCATTGTATATAATCGGTTTCTTGTCCGGCTTCATGTGTACATGTCCATCACGACCATTTCGGTATTTCGCGGAGCCTTGGCTGAGCGGAGAGATGTGACAGTCACGGCCCGCCAGTTGTCCTTCAACTGGATTCAACGAAGCGACGGAGGTAACGAGGTGATTTGCTTCGGTTTATTCCGGTGATTGGCGTCAATGGTCTTTGGTCCTTCGCCTTCCTTCCCCCATTCTTTTTCTTTTTCGCTTGATCTGCCAAATATACCCCTCTCCGCAATTGGATTGTTTGCATCACGTCTATGTATTTTCACGTTCAACCACGAAGCCATGAGTTTGTCCGTTCACGATTCCCTGATGTCCATGTCATTGCTGTCTCTTAATTGGGCCACCCCAGAACTAGCAGGCAGCAAGTTGATGATCTCAGATTGAAGAATATTCCATTTTGTATACCGATATATGTATGTATATATTCAAAATATAGCAGCTCAGGCACCAAAACAAGCAAAAACAAGCAATATATACATGTTCCAATATATCTTACATCCTAATTCAATCGCTTGCCAATCTCAGTAACAATCATCGATATCAGCATCTCAATCGTGGTCGTCTTCGAAAGGATCTGGAAGAGAGACACATCCAACTGGAACGACCTGAACAACCACGTGCGAATCTCGGTCGCGATCATGCTGTCAATTCCATATTCAGGGAGTGATTTTGCAATCTCGACCCTATCCGTGTCCATGGCAAGAATCTGGGCGAGCTCACGCTTGACGCGCGAGGTTACTGCTGCGTCCAGGGACGAACCAGATCTCACGGCCTTGGCAATGTCAGACGACAGTGCCTCATCTTTCCCATGAGCGGACGTGGTCTCGGCCGCAGATGAGTGGGCAGTGAGGATACGGGCCCGTGGGTCTCGTGCGAAGGGTGATGAGCCCTCGTATCCACTGGCCTTAAAAGTTGGATTGCCAGCGTGCTCAAGTCCCGTTAAAAGATGTGCGGATGAGAAGGTGTCGAACTGGTCTGAGTCGCTTCTGGCCGAAGTGAGAGCTTCATCGATGACCAGAAGCATCTCCTTCTCGTCCAGAGACGAGATTCCGCTCCGGGCCAGCTTTGCTTCCACGTCCGGGTTCTCGCTCAGATACCCGACATCGGTTATCATCCCCAGTCCGACCGAGACGGCAGGGAGCCCGAGGGACCGCCGATAGCGAGCGAAGATGTCGAGAAAATGGTTTGCGGCACAGTAATTACTCTGGGCAATCGCTCCTACGCTTCCGGAGATCGAGCTGACAAGCAAAAAGAAATCCAAGCCTTCGTCCTCCTTTTCCAGCAGAGCGTGGTGAAGATTCCAGCAGCCGCGCACTTTGGCATCAATGCCAGAGTGCCACGACTCTGCGGACATTTGGGAGAACAGAGCTTCCTACATCGTCGTCAGAATTAGCCGGAACAGGTGAAGGAAGGGAGACGAACGCTGAGTCCCATGGCCGCATGGACGACACCGCCAATCGTACCATCAACCCCGGAGATGACCCGCCTGACGTCTTCAAAGCGTGTTACATCACCCTGTACAACTTTCACAGAAGCGCCCAAAGACTTCAGTTGCGTAACAACTGCCCCGGTCTTGCTATGGCTTGGGTTGGACCTCCCGACGAGCACAAACCGCCGTGCCCCCCGTGAGAACATCCATTTCGTCAGACTACCGCCAATTCCGCCCAAACCGCCTATCACGACGTAGGTCTTTGAACTGTCAAGGGTGGTGTTATATGTTGGAGGCCGCACCTGAGGGGTTAGGGTTAGGGTTAGGTTCCGCTAGTGTTGCGTTTTTTCCTTCTCGCAACTTACGTTAACAATTGAGTCAGGATCCTGCAGTGATACAGCTACATAGCCAGAGTTGTCGGACGATGACGCCTGTAAAGCTTTCGCTACCTCGGAAATATTATATGTGCTGACTTGGTCATGGGGATAGATTGTGCCTTCCCAATATAGGTCCATTACTTCCCTAAGGAGTCTGTGCGGATACGAATGTCAGACAAGATCGCCCTTGAGAAAGGACCAGAAGAGAATCTGAGACTCACGTGGACCACGTTGCCCGACTCTGAGGGCGAGAGTCATGGAAAACGTCAATCAGATTCACTGCTGAAAAGGTCACGTTGCGTTTGAAAACGTCCATGTCGAGCTTCTCAACCGCCATCAGATCCCGGTTCCCGAGTTCGATAAAACGGCCAAAGGAGGCACAAGTTCGCCAGGTATCGTGCAGCATGGGGCCAGGGAGCAGATTCAAGACAACATCTACACCAAGCCCCTCCGTAGCAGCCATAATGGCCGTGGCGAAGGAGTTATCATGATAGCTGTATATATGGGACGCATCGAGCTGATATCTGCTTACGAGCAGATCTTTCTCGGATTCGCTACCGACAGTTGCGAAAATATGCGCCCCGGCAAGTTGAGCAATCCGAATCGCAGCCATGCCTACAGGACTCGCTCCGCGGTGGATGAGGATCCTCTCCCCTGGCGCAATCTGAGCTCTGGTTTTGAGTGCGTATAAAACCGTGGAGTAAGTGTACGGCAGTGTGCAGACAACATCAGGCTTGTCATCAGGCTTAAGCTTCATACAGGCCCAAGCAGGCACAACCTGGTGTGTTTCCAAGTTGCAAGGGGCCATGGCCACAACAGGGTCTCCTGGAGAGATCGTGGTGACGTCCTGTGCCACCCGTGTCACAATTCCGCAGAACTCGAGAATGCGCAAGCCTTCTCCGTTGCCAGAAGCTTCATTGATAGAGAAAGAACACCCGGAATTCAGTCCGACTGTTTTTGTTTCCACCTCGACAGAGCCGAGGGGAATGGAATCAACAAACTCTCGTCTCAAGAAAAATGTGGTCGTTGATGTCGACAGTGTAAGGCGACCAGGGCTTGCTTCTTTCAAACTCATAGAAATCGTTTCTCCACTAAGCTTCTGGCGGAAGGTTTCATTTGCCCGATCGTCTGGGACGAACCGGCTCGCGTGAAGGACGCCATTATCCTGCACGAATTCGTACTCAGGGAAGGATTCGAGGTCCTGCGTGAGGACCGAAACCATATTTCTAGCCGTCTGTGGCAGGCACAATTCTTCTCTTGCCACATCAAACGTAAAAAATGAAAGGGACGGCTGCTCCAGCATTAATGTCCTTGCTAACCCCGAAGCAAGTGCAAAGTCAGGGTTAGGGCACCGTAAGAGCCCACCACTTGTGACCCAAAGTATCCTGGATGCACGGTCCGTTATTATTTTCAACTTGGTCATCGCGGTCTGGTTTATCGAAGCGAAAAGGGGGCTCTCAGCTTCAATAAGACTGACGACGATGGCATCTGATGGGATGATCGAGTCATTTACTTCGCTAAGCCGGCATACAACAGTTTCTTGTCCAAGAAAATTGCCGAAGAGAAATCGGAGGCACTCGCTCTTGGGACCTGCATCATCAGCTTCGACCTGTGTCACGTACGTTAGTTATATCGCTGATGATGGCCGTGGATTGGGGGACATTACAATGACAATTCTCGCACTCTGGATGCCTTTTCGGATACCATTTTTGCTGGCCTGTGGGGATATTGTCAGCCGCTGGCAGATGGCGGCAAACGCCTTCTCCAGGTCGGATGTAGAAGCCACTATAAAACCGCTCGACGCAACCAGATCGGACACCGAGCTCATTCCTCTGTCGGAGACGGTCTTTGTTGGCTGTTAGCACGCTCTGTATCAACAAGAAACGAAACGGAAGCTAGAGTACCTTGGACGATAGGATGACATCGTAAACTTGCCCTTTGTGAGGAATGACTGGCTCCAGATCAAGATCCGAGGTAGATGCGTGGCCCAACCTGGCTGCATAAACCTGCCCGTCCGGTGACATATAACCCACGGAGTAATTGGGCGGGATATCAATGGCTTTTGCTCTTGCCTGCCACATTTCATGAACGGCTTCAGCACTATCCAACAATTCTAATATCCTCAATCGCGGGTGCATAAAGCCCACTATTGACAGAATGGGTGTCCAGTCGGATCCATTCTTGGGATGCGAATCGATTGCTGTAGACCCGCGAGTCCAGATAAGATTTGACTGCTTTGAAATATTACGATTCGGGCCAAAATTCAGAATACAAGGCTTCCAGACAACCCTGGCTATCGGTTGGCGCTGGATGGCTGGTTCTGAAGAGAACGCTGGTGTATATGGAGTCATTCTCGCGCCAGTCAGCCGCGCGTAGACCCGGCCATTGGAGTCCAGCAATTGTGCGTCGAGACTGGTCGTCTTTGTGCCCGCGTAATTCGCACGGGCATCGATTGTCTTGATTTGCACTCTCTCTGAAGTAGGAATGGCTTTAAATGCTGCAGACTCGATAAATACTGGTACCATTCCCTCCAATTGTGCTACCGAGCCCCTTGCATGTGCGACGATGCCGGTCTGCAATAACGCATCGATGACTATTGGGTGGACTATACTAAATGGCTTCTGGACGGCCTGCTGCTGAGGATGGGAGACCTCTGACCGAGCGTAGCCGCTCGTTGCGGTCCACAGACGTTCCAGGGACTGGAAGTCTGGACCGAAGTTCAGGCCGAGTTGGGCCAGTCGGCGATAACATGCGCGAATAGGGAGTGGTTTAAGGGCCGCAGTGGGTATTTGACGATTCAGGGGCTCCTCGATCTGAAGTTGAACACTGATGGACCCCGTGCTATGCAGCACGGAGGCACCATCCTGGTTAGACAGTATCTCAAACTCCCACCATGAGCTTAGGCCGCAGCCTGACGACGCTGACCTTGGGCGCAGCATGGTGAACAATTCAATTTCATCCACAGCCAGCATCAGTGCTGAATGGATCTTGACATTCCGCAGAATTACTTCAGTCTTCTCGCCGCAGATGAGATCCTCAGTTGCTTTAGTGACGGCTTCCACAGCCATGGCGACGTATCCAGCGGCCGGAAATATGACGGTTTTCTCGAGCTTGTGCCCTTCTAACCACGGCACATTCTCTAACTGTAGCTTGTTCCTCCACTGCAGATTGCGACCATCGCCACCCGGGATGAGTGAGCCAAGGAGTTCATGATGTGGATGTCTGCGGAGACGAAGTTCGGAGCTTGCACGAGGCTCCTTCCATAGAATTTTATCGTGCTGCCATGGGTACGGGGGCAGGTCCGGGATCACACGAACGTGGGAACTCTCTGCAAGCGAATTGACTTTGTCAAATGATACCGGTTGGGAATGGAGATAAAGGCGTCCCATGAGATCCAGAATACAGGTCGCCCCGTCCTTTCCACGGCTCATTGCAGTGGAATAGGGTATCTGGTCTTTTGTCAATCCAAGCGCTGAACAGATCTGCCTCAGGGGCAACTCCAGAGCCGAGTGAGGACCAATCTCCACGAGATGAACCTTCCGTTGTCGAAGAATATATTGCATTGCCTGGGAAAACAAGACTGGCGACTCCATGTTTGTTCGCCAGTACGCGGCATCAAAGCCATCTTCCTTGACGCCTGCCGTTACCGTAGAGATAAATTCGACTTTGTGTTTTGATTCTTTCTGCTTCGATGTCGAATATGGCACGGCCTGGAGAAGCTCTTCCAGCTTGGGGCCGAGCGAAGCCATGTGGTGGGAATGATACGCCTTTCCACCAGTTCTAAGCTTGCGAACAAAGACTCCGCGATCTTGCAATCTTTCCGACAGGACAGCGATGGCGTCTGCATCCCCCGTCATTGTAGCGTTTTCCGGGGAATTGTGGCACCCTGCTTGTACTTGGCCCTCGAGCCCTAATTTGTGCACCTCCGCAACAACCTCGTCGGCACCGAGGCCGACAGCAAGCATGGCACCATCTCGTCCATTCAAACCATTCACATAGCCGCGATAGTACGCCGCAACAATGGCCTCCTCAGCCGTAATATGTCCCGCGGCAAACGCAGCAGCAATCTCCCCTACACGGAATTAGTTGGAATCCTAACGAACCCACAGATAAGGCAGTACCTGAGGAATGCCCAACGACAACGGTCGGATGAACGTCCCATGATGTCAGAAGCTCGACGATTGCAACCTGAAGGGCTGTCGTCATTGGCTGTGCATAACTGGCGACGTTGATGGGGCTGGAAGGTGAAGTGTCCAATATAACCTCTGAGCACTAGTGTCAGCGTCCTGGGTGACTCACGATTTGCCCTAATATGACATTTGGGAGCACTCCGATATGAATAAAGGACCCACCTTCTAGGGCCCATGAGGGAGCATGTGGAAGCTGCCGCAGAACAGCATCCATATATCGAATGGATTGACGGAAAGTTGGGAACTCTTCAAACAGCTCTTTACCCATTCCGGCCCATTGGGCCCCTTGGCCCGTAAAGACGAAGGCCAAGGATGACGGAGAGGTTTGAGTGCTCGAAGAAGGAAGAGTCCGGAGCGACTCGACTTTTAGGTCCTCGAGCAACGTATTCTTTCGCGCGGTAATATAACCGCGGATACGGAAGTGGGTGCGACGGCATGACAGAGTGTAGGCAAGGCTGTCCAGTTCGAGGGCACGAATGTCCATGGAGGCCAGCTCTGACACTCGTGCTTTCAAGGACTGCATGTTCGTGGCGGAGAATGGAAGAAGGAACACATTTCTGGGCGGGGTGGTATCGCTGCCCTGCGGAGAGATGAGTTCATTTTGACTCGACAACGAGGATACCCACGGACTGGCCGACTCGAGAATAACATGGGCGTTTGCTCCGCCATAGCCAAACGAGTTGACGCCAGCCCGAAGCACGCCATTCGAACACGTCTCAGATGATCCAGGTGGAAGCCAGTCTCGCAGTTCGCGGACAATCTCGACGCCCCAATCGGCCGTTTTAATTCGAGGATTAATCCGCTCAACGTTAATTGTCGGGGGAATTTGGCGTGCTTCTAGAGCCAGGACTGTTTTGATGACTCCCGAAAGACCACTTGCGGCCTCTCCATGGCCGATATTTGGTTTCACCTGAACGAAAGAGGTACAAAGATCAGCGGACTTCCCTCTCATGTTCTGAATCCCACACTACTGGCGCATGAGGACGGGGGCATGAAGAGTGTCTTTCACTTACCCCTCCAATGAGTAACGGGCATTTGTTGTCTCGCTGGAAGACTCTGGACAAGGCTTCGACCTCAATTGGATCCCCAGCGGGCGTGCCCGTGCCATGGCATTCCACATACGAAGTTGCCCCAGGATCGAGACCAGCCTTGCGATAGGCTTGACGAATCACCCGCTCTTGAGCTGCGGCGTCCGGAGCAGAGATTCCATTCGTCTTGCCATTGCTAGAATTCTCTTGTTAGCCAACAGGATGGCTTTGGCCCACCTTGAACGGATACTTACGAGCCTACAGCGCATCCCCGAATGACGGCACGAATTGGATCCTTATCGCGGACCGCATCGCTCACTCTTTTGAGATACATGGCGCACACGGCATCGGCGCGCGCATAGCCATCTGCGAGATCAGAAAAGGTCCGACACGTGCCGGTGGGCGACAGCACACCGGCTTTCTCCATGCCCAGATACTGCTCCACCGACTGGATGAGATTGGCACTGGCAACGACAGCCGCACCACAGTCTCCATTTTCCAGCGCCGTGCACGCGGCATGAAGACAGTACAGGGAGGAGGAGCATGCCGTGTCGATGACAAGGCTGTTTCTGCCATCAGCGAGGCGCGATCGGCGCAGCAACAGGGGTGCTCTCCCACCTTGGCCCCGTCATGTTGAAGGTGTGGCTGATGCGGTTGCTTAAGATGGTGGCACCCATGCCCGTGGCACTGTAGCGATGCAGAAACTCAGCATCCTTGCTCTGCATCACGGGGTAGTCGTAGGTGAAGTTGCCAACATAGCATCCCGTGTCGGAGCCCGACACCTGATCGAGGCGGACACCAGCGCTCTCGAAGCACTCGTACACGACCTCCAGCAGCAGGCGCTGCTGGGGGTCCATGTAGGCAGCCTCAGCGGCCAGGATGCCGAAGAAGTCATGGTCGAAGGCGCGGATGTCGTCGTTGAGGAAGTAGCCAGCGCGCGCGTGGTTGTCGCTGCGTGTCCAGCCTTGGGTGCTGAATCGGGAAGGAGGGGCGTGGCCCTGGGCGCACCTGCCGTCGCGCAGTAACTGCCACAGCGATGCCGGGCTCGTGACTGCCCCCGGCAGGCGGCACGCTGCGTGCTGTCAGACATCCCGATCGGGAAGGCGCGGAGGACCACCTGCACTTACCCATGCCCACGATCGCAATCGGCTCCGTCGTGCTTTCCATGGCTGGCTGCTCAGCCCTCGCCCGTGCCTTCCGCATGTCTCAGACAGAAGACTTGCACGGCAGGAGCAGCCATGGGCGACATGGCATCTCCTTCTTTCTTGTTCGCCGTCTCCGCATCGCGGCGATCAACGGATCGACAAAGTTACCGAACCCTCGGAGACCATCTGAGATGGCGCTGATGCAGGCCGAGAAATAGATCGCCGACGCCTGCTGTCCAGGTCCATGTCATGCAGCCCTGTGTTCATGGAGCTCCCCGTGGTGCGTCTTCAACCCATTCTGCCGGGACCATGTCGTGGTGTGGTCACTGTGGCTGATCATGGCGGCGTCCAGGTCCATCATCTTCTTCGCAGACGGCTCGCAGGAGACGCATACGGGTCTGCGCCGCATCCTGCACGCGCAGACCGCGGGCTCCTTGCTCTCTCGCTTCCTGGATCGCGTCAAGTGTGCTCTTCAGGAAGAGGTCGCCCGCGTGCCTCCCGTCGACCGGAATGGATTACCCGACTTCCACAACCTGTATGACTTGGTGCAGGACAACTTTGACGAAAGCACCCGCCATCCCGCACTGCATCCGACAGAGATTGTGCTGGTGCAGCTGGGGCACTTCATTGCGTAAGTCGCTGGCCGCAAATCGACTCGTCCACCACGCTGACTCCGGAATCCAACAGCCGCTACGAACGCGCCGATGAGCCGTATCCCAACGCGACGGAGAACGTCGTCGTTGGCGTCTGTTTTGGGGAGCTTTCGGCAGCGGCTGTCAGTCTGGCAAAGAGCCTGGTTGAGCTCATTCCTCTCGCCGTCGACTCCGTTCGCCTCGCCTTCCGAGCAGGCATTGCCGCCAGCGTGGTGGGCAATGGCTTGGAACGACGGACGCAGCCGGCCCAATGCTGGTCCACGACCGTTTCCCGCGACTGCGGACTGGCCGACGAGGGGAAGCTGGACGCTCTCGGGGAGCAGCTGGTAGGTGTAGCGGGTCGATTCCATCGCGACGGCTTACTGACTTTTACTCAGGGAATCCCAGAACATCGTCGACCCTACATCACGGCCTTCAGTCGCAAAACCATCACGATTGGGGGCCCTCCGTCCAGTCTCAGGAGGCTGCTCAATTATCTAAGGGAGACCGGCAATGGCGCTTCTCTAGGCACTTCTCGCGACATTCGCATTTACGCGCCCTACCATGCTTTTCGGTATTTTTCGCGGGAAGATGTCCGTCGTCTCGTGGATGGCCCCGTGCCGTCAGGCGACAGTTTCAATGACGGAGTCTGGCAGGGACAGTCGAGGACCTTTATCGGGGCTGCTACGGGGAAATACTACACTGCGACGAGTCGGCGAGAACTGTTGGAGGATGTCATGTATAACATTCTTGCCCAGCCGATCCGATGGGAGGAAGTCGTCACTGCATGCAAGCTGGCCACCGAAGAGTCCAAGGTCTCGGCCTGGATGGTTCGACCATTCGCCCAGTCGAGCCTGGCGAAGAGCCTTACATCTTCTCTGAGGGCAATCACCGATATTCAACTCACCTTCGATGATGCTTTCGGCCTGCAAACGACCCAGACTCCGCGCGCACGTCATTTCCCCATTGCTATCGTCGGCATGGCGGGCCGCTTTCCGAAGGCTGATGACCCAGATGCTCTGTGGGAAGTGCTGAAAGCTGGACTGGACTGCCACACCGAGGTGATTCGAATCGATCGCACTAGAAAGCTCGCGGTTGCTAACCAAACGTAGATTCCTGTGGACCGCTTCGACCCTCGTACACACCTGTCCCAGCCCGCATACGGATGCTTCCTCGATCGACCGGGGATGTTTGATGCTCGCTTCTTTAACATGTCTCCGCGGGAGGCTCTTCAAACTGACCCGGGGCAGCGGCTGGCACTCGTCACAGCCTATGAGGCCCTGGAAATGGCCGGTTTTGTCCCGAACCGGACCCCCTCGACTCAGCTGGACCGCGTTGGCACGTTCAACGGCCAAGTCGCTGACGAGTACAAGGAGCAGAATCTGGCTCAAGAGGTGGGCACCTATTTTATTCCGGGGACTATGCGCGCATTTGCTACAGTATGTTCAAGCTTCTCAATTCTTTTTGTTCCTCATGGCTCATACGAACCAAACACCACAGGGCCGTATCAACCACTTTTTCAAATTCGGCGGGCCGGCTGTCAGCCTCGACACGGCTTGCTCAACCAGTTCGGTTGCGCTGCACATGGCTTGCAATGCGATCTGGAGTGGAGAGTGCGATACCGCCGTCGTCGGTGGAATGAACATCATCAGCAGCTCCGACAACTACGTGGGATTGAGCGCTGGCCACTTCATCTCCCCGACCGGAGGGTGCAAGACCTGGGACAAGGACGCCGATGGCTATTGCCGCGGGGAAGCCGTAGCCTCAGTGGTTCTCAAGCCATTGGAGGCGGCGCAGGCCGACAACGATAATGTGCTTGGTGTGATCTTGTCGTTCGCAACAAATTACTCGGCGAATGCGGATTCGATCACCCGTCCGCATGCTCCGACGCAAGAAAGTCTCTACCGGACTGCGTTACGAGATGCTGGTCTTCGACCGTTCGATGTTGACTACATTGAGATGCACGGGACCGGAACGCAAGCGGGCGACACAGTCGAAATGAATTCGGTGTGCAACGTCTTTGCTCCCACGTCTCCCGTGCGTCCTCCGGACAATCCATTATATGTCGGCGCCGTCAAAGCAAATGTCGGTCATGGAGAATCGGCTTCCGGCATAACAGGGCTCATGAAGACCCTGTTGGTCCTTCGCAAGCAACAATTACCTCCACATGTCGGCATCAAGACCGCAATCAACCCCAAGTTGCCTGATCTGCAAAAGCGAAATGTGCACATTCCCTTCCACCAGACGCCGCTGCCTTCGAAGCGCGGACAAGGATCCAAGCGGCGCATCCTACTCAACAACTTTAGTGCCGCAGGTGGTAACACGGCCTGTATTTTGGAGGAGCCGCCGGAGCGATCGATCGACAGTAGCCGACTGGATCGGCGATCTCACCATGTCGTTACTATCTCTGGGAAATCAGTCACGTCGGTCCTGAACAACGCTCGCAATTTGATGGCCTATCTCGCAGAGTGGCCGGACGTCTCTCTATCCGACTTGTCCTACACTACCACGGCGCGCCGCATGCATCATCCCCTGCGGCAGGCGTTCGTTGCCAGTTCCATCGCCCATCTGACGGAACAGTTGTCCGCGTTCCTCTCGACTCCCAACCCCACCTGGCCGAAGAAGTTATCTCGGGTCGCCTTTTGCTTCACCGGCCAGGGATCTTTCTATATGCCGATGGCACGGGATCTCTTCGAGCACAGCAGTCAATTTCGACAAGATCTGCTCCGGTTTGACCGCGTGTCGAGAGAACATTGCTTCGCGACCTTTCTTCCCGTCGTGGATGGTAGCGGCGCCGATTCGACCGTAACAGAAGTCCAAAAGCAGCTGGCCATTGTTGCGGTGGAAATGGCGCTCTTCCGCTTCTTCGAATCCCTCGATATAAGTCCAAGCCTGGTGATCGGTCACAGCCTTGGCGAATACGCAGCCCTCTACGCGGCTGGGGTCCTGTCAGCCAACGATACTCTCTACCTTGTCGGCCAGCGGGCCTCTCTGCTGGAGACGTCGTGCCCGTTGATGACATCCGGCATGCTGGCCGTACAAGGTGGTGAAAACACAATCAAGCATCTGCGAGAGAAGTACAGTGCACTCGAGATTGCTTGCATCAACGGGCCCCGGGATGTTGTCCTGAGCGGGCCGCGGGAACTCTGCGAAGCAGCCATGACGCAGCTCAGAAGTCAGGGTGTCCATTGCCAGCTGCTTGCGATCCCGTTCGCATATCACTCTTCGCAGATGGAACGGATCTTGGATCGCTTCGAGCAAATGGCGACGGCGGTTCACTTCGAGAAACCAAAGGTTCCTCTGGTGTCTCCGTCCACCGAGACGGTGGTCCATGAGGCGGGTATCATCGGTCCGTCGTATCTTCGAGATCAGACGCGCCGATGCGTCCGGTTCTATGGCGCACTTCTACAATGCGAGCAAGCGGGCCTGGTGGATGAGAACACCGTCTGGCTCGAAATCGGACCTCGTCCCATCTGCATGGGCATGATCAAGGCCACTCTCGGGTCACAGGTGCGTCTCTTGCCGAGTCTCCGAGAAGGCGAAAATGACTGGGCTGCGATTAGCAAGTCGCTGGCTTCTTTGCATACTTGGGGTTACGACATCAATTGGCAAGAGTACCATCGAGAGTTTGAGGCCGGCAAACGCCTCCTTACTCTCCCCAGATATGCCTGGGACGAAAAAGAATACTGGGTCCCGTATCGGAACGATTGGCTGTTATACAAGGGTGCACGCAATGAGCGTGCCCAGACTGCTCTTTCGCCCGCGGGTCCGAACACTACAACAGTGCAAAAGCTTATTTCTCAAGAGGTGGAGGACAGGAAAGTGACTCTGGTCTTCGAGACAGATCTTGCAGAGTCCAAGATGCATGCCATGATTACCGGGCATGTTATTAACGGATCCGGTCTCTGTCCTGCGGTAAGACTCAGACATCAAACAAAACTTTTAATCTCAAACTAATTCGTCCCAGTCGGTCTATGCAGATATCGCCTTAACGATCGCTGATTACATCCGAAAAAATTACCCCGTGGAGGGTCCCTCATCAGGAATCAGCGTTGGACCCATGCAAATTTTACACCCCATCACCCTTCCCAGGGTTTTCCCTCAAGAGAGAAAGCTGCTGAGAATGAGGGCTGTCGCCGATTTAGCGACTGGTAAAGGGACTGTGGAGTTTGGTCTCGATTCTCGAGAGCGGGGTAACGACGAGCCCAATGCCAAGTGCTCGATCCAGTATGCGGAATCAAACGCCTGGCTGGCCAAGTGGTCGCAATCGTCATATCTGGTCCGAAACCGAATCGATTCCCTTTCCCGCGGGATCACTGAAGGAACGACACACAGGATCCTCCGCGGGATGGCATACAAACTCTTTTCGTCCCTAGTCGAGTACGACCGCAAGTACCAAGGCATGCAGGAAGTCCTGATCAACACAGAGGAGTTGGAAGCCGTGGCCACACTCCAGTTATACTCCGGAACAGATGCGGGCTCTTTCTTCTGCAACCCCCTCTGGATCGACAGCCTCATGCATCTCTCCGGGTTTATCATGAACGCCACCGACGCACTCGATTCCCGAGGTGCGGTCTTCATCTCTCACGGCTGGGAATCGTTCCGGCTGGCGCGGGAGATTGATCCCTCCCGGACGTATCGAGTCCACGTCAAGATGCAACCACTGCAGGGAACCGTCTATG
>NW_013562793.1:0-11273 GCF_000968595.1 Rasamsonia emersonii CBS 393.64 | reverse complement strand
AGGCATTTGAAAATCGTCCCGTAGATGATGAGCTTTCCGAGAAACACGTCCAGTGGAAGCTTGGCGAGCTGCTTCCCCAGCGACGTCAGGCTCTCCGAATTCGTCAGTGCTTTCACCTCCTTCAGCGAATCGATCGCCCGTCGTATATTCTTCGCCGAGGGCGGATCCAGCGCCTCAAGAAGCGTCTGCTCGACGTCACCCAAGTTGCAAATCTTGACACGCAGTACCAGGTCTTGCAGTGACAGTCGGAGCATCTCAGGTGTTTGTTGCTCTGCCAGCTGTCCACCATTCAGCGTTTATTTACACCGCGTTGGTAGCCTCTAGAACATACCTGATTTTCATAACGGTATCTGGTGAAGAGATGGAAGCAGATACCCTCTTGGACTCGACCTGCTCTCCCTCGACGCTGCTTTGCATTTGCTCGTGAAATAAATGACTCCACCAGCCTTGAAAGTTGGCGTCTCTCATCGAATCTGGTACATTGTCAGGATACCATTCAGTAAAATATGGGTGAAATGGATTACCTCATCACTTTCTCTTTACCTGCATCGATAACCGCAGTAATGTCCGGAATAGTGATACCTACGGAAGTTAGTGGAACAGTAACAAAGCAGCTTCGAAGTCCACCTACCGGTTTCTGCAATGTTGGTCGCGATAACGATCTTCCGCATTCCCTCGGGCGGAACGAGGAAAGCTTTCTCCTGATCCTCACTGGCAATCGACGAGTGAAGCGTGTGAATGATCCAACCGTGCTCAAAAGCAGGGTCGGCTGTAATCTCATCGTGAAGTCGACGGATTTCAGCCAACCCAGGCATGAAAACCAAGATAGCTCTGCTGTATTGACTCAGCTCCGGTTTCGTTGCAATCTTAACCAAGAGTTTCGTAATCAAGCCATAATCAAGACGATATTCATCGAATTTCAAAACCGTTTCCCTCGTTTGGTTGGAGTATCCGTCGAGTGTCGCCCTGAGGCTCCTCGGCACAGCGTCATTACGGTGTCCGTCTGAGGAATATCCGTCGTCATCGTCATCAAACGAGGAAATCGATTGACGGTCGTCGAGGCGGTGGTTTGTCAATTCAATGGCGTCCTCGAGATACTTGACCTCAACGGGAAACGTTCGACCAGGGATGTTGAGAATCGGAGCTCCACCAAGATAAGTCGAAAAGCGTCGAGCGTCGACAGTGGCAGACATCAAGACGACCTTCAGTTCTGGTCGTTGAATCAGCAGTCTTCGAAGTACTATAAGCAGAAAGTCACTGTCAATGGTCCGCTCATGGACTTCGTCCAATACAATGTGGGTAATGTCCTGTAAATCGCCAGGACGCTCTAGCATTCGCACGACAACTCCCGTCGTCCTATACAATGTAAGTGACGAATTTTTCACACGGAGTAAGCTCAACATACGCATAGATCAATCTGGTGGATTGGCTGACTTTGCTTTCCAACCTGATGGCATATCCAACAAGCGATCGATTTGTCCCAACGTCGCTGCTCCTCTCACCCAATTCCTCACTGACTCTCCGCGCCAAGGATATTGCTGAAATCCGGCGGGGCTCTGTGACATATATTTTACACTCACGACCGTTTAAAAGTTCATTCTCCAGAATGAAAGACGGTATTTGTGTACTCTTGCCACTACCCGTCTCGCTGCATATGATCAAGGCCTGATGTGCTGCAAGTGTATCAAGTATCTCCTGCTTATATCCCCATACAGGCAAGTTCATCCTAGATACTACCATGTTCTGGAATGCAGCACTAGAGGCCTTGTCCAGCCAGAGTTTGGTCAAGTAGTCGGCGGACATATTCGTATCTGCGGGTTGAGCTCTTTCCACGGCCTCGACCTGTTTAGCATTTCCATTCCGCTTCCTGAAATTGTCAGCTAGTACAACGTCATCTTCAAATTTTCCAACATTCTCTTGAACAAGCTTTTTAAGGCTTCGTATAGTTTCTCTATCAGCTTCGTCCTCCTGCTGTTTCTTTGTTTCGACGAATTCAGTCCACAACTCTCTCCATGCTGCTGGAAGCCGCAGGTAGGATTTGCTCTCCTTCGAATTCGACGCAGAGATGAGGAAAAGAGCAAGTGTCGATACATAACCTTCTGCCTGCAGACCCGTCGGAGTTGCGATGGAATCCATGGATACAAATACCGTAAATGGATTTGACTTGATGGTGACTCTATCCAACGAAAGAGGGAGCGGCACATCTTGCGGTTTGGACCATTGCACCTCAGCGGCTTTTCGGTTTGAATATGTCGATGATGATATGTCCCTAAAAATAATCTTGCATGCCGGATCCCTAGCAATCACAGATCAACTCAGCCAGGCTCACATATGTTTATCGCAAAAATGTAAAGGATACCTCGCCTTGCATGTCTCTTCCAGCACTCTTCGAGGACTTAAACCGCTTGGTTTCCCGAAATCCCGAATGAGAACGTCATGACTCGTGGATTCTGCTATCGACAAAGGCTCAGTCACAGATGTATCTGCTGCAAACATTTCACCAAAAAGGCCACCATTGTCATCATCAGTAGCCAAGCCCAATTCGCCTGGATCAGGTTCATCCACCGACTGGGGGTCTTCGACTCTTGAACTACTTGATGGTTTCTCGACTTGGCGCTCCTTCTCTCGCATGAACGCTGCCTCCTTCCTGAGCTCGTTAAGTTTATCTCGCCATTTGGCTTCAGCTTCTACACGGTCGAAGAGCGCGTCATTCTCGATTTTTGCTATTTTTCGTCGGATTCTTGCTACTTGAGGGTCAGTGTCATTTTCGTCGCCCTTGTCGCGTCCCGGCTTTTTATTCTTAGCCTTGGACGGCTGATCAAAATATTTAGGTCGAAGCTGATATAGGCGACTTTGCAGTGCCACATATTCTTCTGTTAAATCCTCTGGGTCGATAGAACTATCGGAATCGTCAGGACTGGGGTCTGGGGGATTGACAATCTGTGTCTCGCTCTTTGCTTTCGCCAGATTGTCATTGCCTTCAGCAAGAGAAGGCGCAGTTGAAGGTTGTGGTTGCTTATCATCTAAACAGCATTAGTCCATGCAATGTGAAGCGGGTTACAACCTTTACCAGTAATCCATGACGTGGTTGTCTTCGTCGTTCTAGAAAGTTGGGTCTTGTTCCTCTCGTACGGTGGCAGTTCATCAGGATCGCAGTGCAATGCCAGCCAATCCAGAGATTCATCAATATTCGGCACCACGTCCTTGTTACCACTCGCAGAGACCCCAGAATGGTAAACAATTATATATTTTAGCAAATCCTCCACCCGGGAGGCTGGAAAACCGAGCTTGACGAGTGTGTCTTTCAGAGTCCAGAGTCTAACACTCAGCTCCTCTTCTTTTGCACTGTTCATGTCACGCTCTGGACATGGATCGCGCTCCGCATCCTCCTTCCCAGTCAATTCCAGGATTCGGTCCAGGATTTCCGGAGGCAGCCAGTCGCTGAGATTTAGTAAATTTGCTTGTGGTCGCAGCACTCGTCGCTCGGTCTCCAGCTTAGACACCTGGCGATCAGAGTCACTTTTACATTTGGATGCGTATTTGTCAACTAGAGACTGCAGTTCTGCCTCTTCCAGGTGTCGCTCAAGCTCTTCAGGCGAATAATCTTGGAGACTCTTGTCCTTTTCATTAGCCTGAGGCTGTTTGGTCTCAGCAGACACGGTTGACTTCTCGCTCTCCGAGACGGCCACTGATGACTCTCCTGTTGATGACGCCCCTGCGGACTCTGTTATTTTGGGCTTTGAGGGCACAGAAACCGTTGCAAAGCCCCGCGCAGGGTTCGATGCTGGCTTCTTCTTTTTCTTGTTGGGAGGCATGCTGGGCACAGGCTGCTTCTGCTTCTTCGAGTTAGATGCAAGACCTGACGCAATCCATGTGGACGTCTAGATAAAAGGGAGAGGAAGAAAGGGCATTGTTCTAGACGGGTGATGGCTGGAAGATAATTGCCAACGCGTGGTGCGAAGGTGGCTCGTCATAGCAGCCCACCTGCCGGGTAGCTCACGGCGTGTCATGGATGGGCGGACGGTGGCCAACTGCGGGCGACGGCAGCTCTCCCCACAACCTCGAAAACTTTTATGATACAATTGCGGGACACGCGCAACAACCCGACTCGGTGCCCTGTCGACATGTCCCAGCCACCTTAACATGGACGAAATACAGTGGGATGCAGTCCAAAACGGGGACCTGGAGAGTCTGGGAGACGTGCTCCTTTCGAGCTCGACCTCTCGTCGAGTTCGCGCTCTCCAGGAAATCCGCGAAAAGAACGGTACGGCTCATTGCCCCTCATGACATGGAACGCCTGTTGACTCTTTTCTTCGCAGGGACAATACTGTCGCAAAAAACCCAGAGACCTCTGTTAGACCTTCTTTTCCGGACGTATCCTCTCTACATTGACCGTCCCTCACGTTTGGCGGTTCAGCAATGCCTCCGAACTGTCCTGCGCTCTACAACCGAAAAACAGGATCTGGAATACTTGGCCGGGCGACTACGAAACGAGTGTTCGAAGTCAAGCCTTGCGCCTGCCTCCGCTTTTGTTCTCGTTGAGTGGTGCTCGATTGTGCTGCAGCATCTATGCAATGATGCGCAGGCTCCTTTGGCACTCGTTCTGGACGTCATGTCCGCAGATGCGAAGGTGCTGGAGACATGCCTCGGAGCAGACACGAAGCAGACCGTAAAAGAATCTGCCTTCAGAGTCACTCGACGTGCTCTCCGGGCCGTCTTCTCTTCAGAGAGTTGGGGTGAAGAGGCGATCCGGGAATCAGTGACACGACTGACAGGCGATCCTGCTTCGGCTCAGAGAAATGCGCCTTTTCTCGGCGTTATCTCTGGGGTCTCTGCGCGTCTCCAGGCCAGAAGACACGTTCTGGAAGGCCTTAAAAAGCCAATCCTGGCGTTCTATGCTAAGGAGATACTGGGCTCTCGAACACCTGTTCCAGGGCACATTGCAGATGGCCTGTCCGATTTCTTTTCGTCATTTGCTACTCATGAAGATCTGAAAACAGAAGTCTTTCCTACTCTAGAGAAAGCTATCCTGAGATCCCCAGAGGTAGTGCTGGGTGGTTTGATCCCGCCCCTCTGCTCTTCAATACCCCAAGAGATTGATTTGTCAGAGGTGGTCTACTCCCGTCTCGTGAAGCCTCTTCTGTCCAGTCTCAAGTCCACAAATCCGGTAATTAGACAAGGCGCAGCCCAGTCTTTGGAGTCCCTGATATCCAAATGCAGGTCTGAGGACTGGCTCCTGAAAGTGATAGGTGAAATCATTGGTCCTCTGAAGACCCAGAAAATTTCAAACGCCGAGCAGCGCGCTTTGCATGCACAAGTGCTGTCTGCCATTCCCTGCTTCGTCAATCTATCCCAAGAAGTAGTCCAGGGCCTGGTCCCGGTGTCGTCTCGTGAGTCGAGCGAAGTAGCCCTGGAGCCCGAACTCAAGGCTGTCTGCAAGCACCTCGCCCATCTCGTCCAATCTAAAGTGGCCCTTAAGGACGATATAATAACCACCATTTCAAAGGGCTCTGGGGATAAACGTGTCCCCTTTCGAAAAGTATGGCAGCTCAATATCGGCGACGTTCTCTGGAAGATCGACCAGGAGACTCTCTCGCATCCCTCAAATGTGCCCTTTGTCAAGCAGATGCTCGCCAAGCTGAAGGACTCGTTCAACGAAGTTGTCGCAAATCCCTTGCCATCTGCTCAGAGTGGCCTTGTCTCAATTGCTTATGTACTCCTTGCTTTATGCGGTCGCTTGCAGGAATCTGACATTGTAACGTCTGACGAGTGGGCTAACACTGCTGCGCAATCGGTGTCGCTCACCCCTAAGCCTTCGTTCTTGCTGAATCCGAAGGTTTATACTAAGCTGACATCAGAAGATGATTTCCGGTGGAAAACACGGGCGCTCGCCGCAATCGCGACGAGGCCTGGCATTCGGAGCTATGACTCTACGACAAAGGATGCATGGGGTCAAGCTTTCATATATGTCATTGCCAGCCCTGTGGTTCCACCAAGAAGCCGCGAAACAGCGTGCCGCGCGTTGTCGGAGGTTTATCTCAAGGATGCGGATACGATTGGCACTGTCATTAGTGATGCGGTGTGGACCTGGATTCTTTCCTTGGAAACCGCTGAGAAAGAGTCCGCTGCTGTCGCTGCTGGCGCGAACAGTCAAAACTTCCTTCATCTTGTTATCAAAGCCATTCGTCCTCGTGTATCTGACATCCAAGCATCCGGCCAAGCGGGCATCGAGCTCACCCTCAAAAACCAGCTTATCAATACCCTTGTGCTTTGTCGCGGTGAACTGATTCCGAAGGTGTCCTGGATTGAATTATGCCTGAGGACCGGAACAGATCCTGGAAGACTCGTTTCCGAACGGCCTGATGAATGCATTCAACAACTGACCCGGGTGATGGAGGTTCGTTAACCAAAACATCTCATGTGTGCAGTCTTGTCTATTAACTCGGTTACTTAGGATCCGGTTCAGTCTAGGATACCTCAAGCAAGCACCGCTGTCTGGAATGCGGCCGCAGATCTCGCGTTCGTTGCTCCGGATGTTATGGTGCCGCATCTCGTTCGACTCATTCAGGATGACTTAGACACTAACCGTATATCCAAATTCACACCGACCGATGCTGCTATTGCACGCACTCCGGAAGGAACAATGTTTGTGGATGTGTTGAGCACTAAGACTGCTCAACCTCTTTCCGCGAAGAGCGTCAAGGATTACGATACTTTGAAGTGGGAAGAGGAACTAAGGGCTCAACTTGCTCAAAAGAAAGGGCAGACGCAGAAGAAACTCACAGCAGAAGAACAGGCCAAAGTCAAAGCACAATTGGAGAAAGAAGCCAAAATTCGGGAAGAAGTTCTGCGTGAAACGAAGCGAATTGAGCGAGGTGCCGGAATTGTACGGGGCCTGGCTACTGGTCCACCTATTGATGCAGATGGTTGGATTAACGCGGCAATCGCTTCTCTTCTGTCCCTAGCACGATCTAATGCTGGCCTCTTCGTCGGTGATACTGTCTCGAAAGCGTACATTGCTTGCTCTGAAAAGATTTCATCTCGTCTCGGTACTCTACGACCATTTGTCGGCGTTGCAACGTTGCGAGCCTTGGGGAACACATATCTACCTCCTGAAACGGAGGTAGAACCTCTCGGAGGTCAGTTATTCTTTATTGGCTAGTGATATACCGACTGACATAACATGTAATGCAGATCTTGTAATCAGAATTCTCTACCGGCTGCGCTTTACATCTGAACAACTACCTTTCGACACAGTGTCTCTGGCATACGCGCTTCCTCTGATCTTTTTGGTCCTCAGCCGAAACGGTATTGAAGAGAAGAAAGGAGAGGAGGAGGGAGAGCAAATCTTGCTGACATTGGAGTTTCTGTCATTCCATTCCTCTTCCTGTAAGTGCCAACACTATTTATTTGGTATTCTAAAAGCTCACTTCTTGCAGTTTCGGATAGCCGTCTTCCCCGCGGTGAAGTCCTGCAGCACTTGGTTACCTCACTGCACAAATATTCCCAGCACTATAAACTGGTCAAGGATACCTTGTTCGATCTCTGCAGATGCATATCGCCCAATATTTCTCGTGAGGAGCTAGACGTCCTGCTCGAAGGGACTCTCGCTTCCGATATATCGGTTAGGACTGCTGTGTTGCAGGTTATAGAAGCTGAAATTGACCTGACGGACCTGGATTTCTCCGAGCATATCTGGCTATGCTGTCACGATCACGTCGAGGAGAATGTCGAGCTTTCGGAGACGATCTGGGAAGAAAATGCACTGGAAGTGTACGAGGATTCTTACCCGAAGATCGTGAAATACCTTGACTCCAAGGATTCACAATTGAGAGGGGCAGCCGCTCGTGCTCTTGCACATGCGGTCAAATTGAACACATCGATATTTGCGAAAGTGCTGTCAGAGTTGCAGTCAAGGTACGAGACTGAGATCCAGCCGAAGGCTCCTGAGAAAGATAAATACGGGATGCCCCTCAAAGTGGACACGACAGACCACTGGGAAATCCGAAGCGGGATAGCCCTTACTTTCAAGGCTATGACAAACTTATTTGAGGGCGATCAAATTGTGTCTTTCATGAAGTTCCTGATCGAGAAGGGTCCTCTGGTAGACAAGAACGCCTCCGTGAGAGGGCAAATGGCGGACAGTGGAAGATCCGTGATCGCGATGCGTGGTGAGCAGAAAGTCGAGGAATTGATGGGACTCTTTGAAAAGACGCTGGAAACATCGGACAAGGCCACAGAGAGTTCTGACTGGCTCAACGAGGCTGTCATCATCCTTTACGGCTCTTTGGCCAGACATCTCAAGGCAGGAGATCCGCGGTTAGGAACAGTCATTCAAAAACTTCTTGCTGCTCTTCCTACCCCTTCTGAAATGGTCCAGTCCGCAGTGGCAGAGTGCCTTCCACCCCTGATTAGGCTATCGGGCCCTGAAACCGAAGGATACGTTCGAGAGATGCTCGATCAGCTTGTGCAGTCTAAGAAGTATGCCACCCGGCGTGGTGCGGCATATGGTCTTGCTGGAATCGTTTCTGGTAAAGGACTCATCGCCTTACGGCAGTATCAGATCATGTCTGCCCTCAAAGAAGCTCTTGAGAACAGAAAGGATCCGAACCAGCGACAAGGTGCTCTTCTGGCCTATGAGCTGTTTTCTGCTGTCCTTGGTCGGAAATTTGAGCCTTACGTCATCCAAATTGTCCCTCATCTGCTCACAAGCTTCGGCGACCCAAGCGTCGAGGTCCGGGATGCTTGTCTTGACGCTGCGAAGGCGTGCTTTGCAAGCCTTAGCTCTTATGGAGTGAAGAAGATCCTTCCTACGCTCCTAGAAGGTCTTGATGATACGCAATGGCGCAGTAAGAAGGGTGCCTGTGATTTGCTTGGTGCCATGGCGTACCTCGATCCCCAACAGCTTGCAGCTAGTCTACCAGATATCATCCCTCCTCTGACAGAGGTGCTGAATGACAGTCATAAGGAGGTGCGAAACGCCGCGAATCGCAGTCTGCAACGCTTTGGCGAAGTCATCAGCAACCCGGAGGTGAAGAGTCTAGTTGGCATCCTCTTGAAGGCTCTTAGTGATCCAACAAAGCATACCGAAGAAGCCTTGGACGCATTGATCAAGGTTTCCTTCGTCCACTATTTGGATGCTCCGTCGTTGGCTCTTGTCGTGCGCATTCTGGAACGTGGGCTTGGTGATAGGTCAACAACGAAACGCAAAGCTGCCCAGATTATCGGGAGCTTGGCTCATCTTACAGAGCGCAGAGATCTCATCTCTCACTTGCCCATCTTGGTTGCTGGATTGCGTCTTGCGATCGTCGATCCGGTGCCCACGACTCGGGCTACCGCATCCAAAGCCCTGGGTTCCCTCATTGAGAAGCTCGGAGAAGACGCGTTGCCTGATCTTATTCCGAGTCTTATGTCAACTCTTAAATCGGATACTGGAGCGGGCGACAGGTTGGGATCTGCCCAGGCTCTTTCCGAAGTTCTTGCAGGGCTGGGAACGACGAGACTCGAGGAGACATTGCCCACTATACTTCAAAACGTCTCCAGCTCCAAGCCTACTGTCAGAGAAGGCTTCATGTCTCTTTTCATTTTCCTGCCTGCCTGCTTTGGCAACAGCTTCGCCTCCTACCTTAACAGAATTATCCCCCCTATTCTGTCTGGGTTAGCAGATGACGTTGAGTCAATTCGTGAAACTGCCTTGCGAGCTGGTCGCTTGTTGGTCAAGAATTTCGCATCGAAGGCCATTGACCTTCTCCTTCCGGAACTCGAGCGAGGTTTGGCGGATGACAACCACCGTATCAGGTTGAGTTCCGTCGAGCTTGTTGGTGATCTGTTGTTCAATATCACCGGTATTACGAACAAGGTCGATGCCGAGGAACAAGAAGAAGGTGCGACACAAGCCGGCCAGTCTTTGCTGCAAATTCTCGGGGAAGAGAAGCGGAACAAAGTATTATCCTCTCTCTACATATGTCGCTGCGATACTTCCGGCCTGGTCAGGAGCGCTGCAGTTTCGGTGTGGAAGGCGCTGGTGGCTTCTCCAAAGACACTGAAGGATCTGGTGCCCACGTTGACACAATTGATCATTTGCCGTCTCGGATCATCCAACATGGAACAAAAAGTCATTGCCGGAAACGCACTGGGAGACCTCATCAAGAAGGCTGGAGAAGGCGTTCTTGCTACCTTGTTGCCCTCGCTCGAGGATGGCCTACGAACTTCCTCAGATGTCGATGCCAGGCAAGGTATCTGTATCGCGCTACGCGAACTTATTGCCTCAGCGTCGCCCGAGGCTCTGGAGGATTATGAAAAGATACTCATATCTATTGTCCGTGTTGCATTGGTTGACAGCAATGAGGATGTCCGGGAGGCAGCAGCTGAAGCATTCGATGCGTTGCAGCAAAGCTTTGGCAAGAAAGCAGTTGATCAAGTTCTACCATATCTTCTGTCTCTGCTGCGAAACGAGGAGGATGCCGAACAAGCGCTGTCGGCTCTCCTTACCCTTCTTACGGAAACCACTCGCGCCAACATCATTCTTCCAAATCTCATCCCTACCTTGCTTACACCTCCAATCTCCGCCTTCAATGCAAAGGCTCTTGCATCCTTGTCAGAAGTGGCTAGCTCTGCTATGACTCGTCGACTGCCGACTATCCTCAACGCCCTTATGGATGAGATCATCTCAACCAAGGACGATGAACACAAACAGGAGCTTGGCAAAGCCTTCGATGCCGTCCTTGTGTCCGTGGACGAGTATGACGGTCTCAATGTTGTTATGAGCGTTATGATGTCTCTCATGAAACACGACGATCATCGACGACGAGCCAACGCAGCCATCCACCTTGCCACATTCTTCTCGGATGCTGAGATAGACTTCTCAAGATATCACCAGGACTTGATCCGCGTGTTGCTCATATCGTTCGACGACAAGGATCAGGATGTGGTCAAGGCTGCATGGACCGCGTTAAGTCAGCTGACCTCGAAGATGCGCAAAGAAGAGATGGAGATATTGGTGATCCCCACACGCCAGGTACTACGGCAGGTTGGAGTCCCTGGAGCGGATCTTCCTGGTTTCAGCTTGCCCAAGGGAATTACCGCTATTTTCCCCATCTTCCTCCAGGGTCTGTTGAATGGCAACGTAGAACAGCGAACGCAAGCTGCTCTCGCGATTGCCGACATCATCGATCGGACCGGGGCGGAATCTCTGAAACCATTTGTGACTCAGATCACCGGTCCGTTGATCAGAGTTGTTTCTGAACGATCTGTGGAGATCAAATGTAAGCATC
>NW_013562794.1:0-11034 GCF_000968595.1 Rasamsonia emersonii CBS 393.64 | reverse complement strand
TTCAGCCGCTCCGCCGGTCTCAGCACCAACATTTGCCTTCGGCTTGTTCTTCAGGATGCTCTTCCACTCCAACGCAACTGCACCGAGGACGGCCAGAGACGATATGATCAATCCGACCTGGAACACCTTCCGCAGCGCCTCATTGTAGGCTGTGAGGACCGTGTCATGTTCACTCGCAGGTAGCGCGCTCAGTAGTGACGTGGCGCCCCCCGACGTGATCAGACTCGGGTCAAACCCAGGGACCCCGGAAAGCCTTTGCACAAGCTGATTGCCTAGTACGTTCTCCCCAACCGAGACAAACACCGCTGCACCGAGCAGCTGACCAAACAACATCAGCGCCAACCCGATGGGCACATCCTTCTTCGGCAGAACGGTCTGGGCAGCGAGGTTTGGGGTTTGGAAACACAGGCCCAAGCCGATTCCGTACAGGATTTGATAACCGATCCACTTCCCTTCGCCGGTGTCGACCTGGAAAGTCGTGAGGAGCCCGGCCCCGACGGACATGATGCAGGATCCTACGATCGAGAACGGCGTGTAGTATCCGATCTTCGGAGTGATGATTCCACCGCCCATTGACCCTGCGACCATGGATAGCATCAGAGGCAGGAGCCGGATGCCTGATTGCGCGGCAGAGACACCTGTGATGGATTGAAACCAGATCGGGAGGAAGTACACTGTGATAACCAAGGTCAGTCATCCGGTGATCAATCATGGCTGACTATGTGGTCTTCTTACCAAATATATAATTCCCAGAGCTGATGCAGAGACTTTGCCAGAAGGCAGCAACGACGCTCCGCTGCTTGAAAATGCGCGGAGGGAGCGTGGCTGTCGTCGGAAGCCATATCTGGACTGCAACGAAACCAACAAGCAATACACTCATCAGAGTCAACAATGCGATGATCCGCCCATTGCTCCACTGGAGACTGTCAGTGCACCGGAAAGTCAAAATGACGCTGCGGGGAACTCACCGCATACGTCTGGCCACCCCACTGAAGTGCCAACAGAAGACAGACCACACCCGGGACCAGGAATGCCGTGCCCGGGGCATCCAGTTGCGACAGCTTCTTCATCCAGGGGAGCTTGGTTGTATCTCGGTCGGGGACCTGGAGACAGAAGGCCATGACGACCATCGCCACGCCCCCGAGGGGCAGGTTGATGTAAAAGCACCACCTCCACGTTACATTGGAGGTAAAGGCACCACCAATTAAGGGGCCCACGACCGAAGCCAGGCCAAAGAGGGCGCCGAAGAGGCCTTGGATTTGGGGACGCTTGTGCAGAGGAACTGCGTGGGCAATGCATACAATCTAGGGACCGCCGTCAGCATTGGAGGCTGATCAGGGAGGGAATCGGGGTACACTTACCGTTCCCGCAAAGATGCCAGCGGCGCCAACCCCGGCGATTGCTCTTCCCACGATGAAGGCTACTGAGTTCGGAGCCGCGCCACAGATGGCAGAGGCAGCCTCGAATAGTAGGGTACTTGTAAGCATGACGCCTCTCACCGAGTAGTACGTGTAGAGTTTCCCAAACAACAGCTGGAAGGCGCAACATGTCAACAAATATGCGCTTCCGTACCAGCCGACGTCGGCGAGGGAGTTGAATTCATCCGTGATTTGCGGGATAGCCTAGCCAGAATCAGTCAGCACATTGACTCGCCGCGCGACCACAAGAATGCGAGCTCTGTTCCATGGAGTGTCCTCATACCGTGGAGATGATGGTTCTGTCCAGAGCGACCAGGAACATGGTTCCAAAGACCGAGACCAGCAGGAGGACCGTCCTCAGTGTCGACGGCTTCTGCTGGGGGTCGTCGGGTTTGCTTGCATCAGGTTTGCTTGCAACATCGGGAGAGGTCTCGCCGGCGTGTGTCGTAGCCACGTCGGATGAATCTCCCGCAGCCGATTTGGCGCCTTTGGGAGTCGTCGGGCGTGAAGACACCATGGTGACCGTGAAACCTGTTGCTCCCCCTTGGATCGATTGGTCGCAAGTGGACTCGAAGCGGGAGGGAACTGTTGATGTGTTGATGTGTTGATGAATATGGACAGCTTGTGGTGGACGATGAGAACGGAACGATGTCTGTCTGAAGAACCAGCGAGGTGAAAGGAACAGGTCTGACTTTTAAGAGCAAAGGAAGAACGTGTGCCATGATATTGAAATTGTTTTGTCGGGCTCTAGGAAAGCACGAGGTTATACTGCGTCCAGAATAAAGAACTGCTGGTCGGGCGTTACTAAAGTCCGATCTGGCTGGGCTCATAGTATGTCCTGAAGAAAGGTCTGTGTTCGGGACGTAGAACAGTCCGAGCGTGGCAGGGGGTCCCCCTGCTGGGGAGCTTCAAAAGCCCGAGACGGCCCCCAACTGCCCGAGAGCTGCGTCCTGCACCTCTCCCTCTCCATCTCCATCTCTCCTGAAGACAACGGGTTTATCACTCCTGCCATGTTGACGGCGGTTCCCACCCCAGACCAGTCAGCCACTGCGAAGCCGCAGCGCGTGCTGGCCTGTGTGCTGTGTAAGCAGCGCAAAATCAAGTGCGATCGCAAATCCCCCTGCGCCAACTGCGTCCGGGCCGGCGCCCAGTGCGTGGCAGCTACGCTCGCCCGCCAACGGCGCCGCAGGTTTCCCGAGCGAGAGCTGTTGGAGCGCCTTCGCCACTACGAGGGCCTGCTTCGCCAGAACAACATCAAGTTCGAGCCTCTGCACACCCCGGCCGCAGAGCACGCCTCTCCCAGCGAGGACGGCACTCTCGACGATGCACATGCAGAAGGACCGGTTTCAGGGACAGAGGGCCGGTCAAGGGAGAAGACGGCGGTGAAGTCGAAAACAGTGTAAGTTGCGCTTTCTCGAACCACCAGCGCCTGACAAAACTCATGACGGTTTACCACCTTCAAGCGAGCTACAAATTCACCTACAACATAGGGATTTCTAATGAAAAATTACCCATATTATTCTTATGCGGCTCCTTATCTATATGAACTGGTAATTGGCTGTACCAAATAGTCAATGGGTTAACATCTGTGGTCAAGCTTTCTCCTGAACCGTCATGAGTTTTGTTCGACACTGGTGAACACAGACCGCGAGACGACTAATACTCTCTCCTAGGAATCTCTGGCGCGCCATGAGTCAAAAGGTACGGTCAAGTGTGCGAGTGAGTTCAGGCTCCCACTGACAATTGAGGGAAAGACCGTGGATGTCGAGGACGATGATGACGACGATGAGAACGATAGCGGTTTTCTGCACGATAACGATGATGTGCGTCCGGCGGTGATCAAGAAGGCGTGGGACCAGGTGTACCGAAGCGAAAGCAACGACCACCTGCTGTTTGGCTCACCCAAGACAGACGTCGATCTCTCGACCTTGCACCCGAACCAGGTCCAAATCTTCAGGCTCTGGCAGATTTACCTGGACAACGTCAACCCGCTGCTCAAAGTCACCCACACCCCCACCCTGCAGGCACGCATCATCGACGCCGCCGGCAATATGGCAACCATCAGTCCCACATTGGAAGCGCTGATGTTCAGTATCTATTGCGTCTCCGTTCTAAGTCTCACCAAAGACGAATGCCGTACCGTGTTGGGGTCGCCAAGAGAAGATCTTCTGAAAAGCTATCAGTTCGGATGTCAGCAAGCGCTACTAAACTGTGGGGTTCTACGGTCCGCGGACCGCGACTGCTTGACAGCATTGTATCTCTACCTGGTAAGCCCGTCAGGCTGCCATCGGGCATCTAGTCCGTTGACGCTTCTAGGTCTCGGTCAGTCCCGATACAGACCCCCGGTCTCTATCCTCAATGCTGGGCGTGGCCATCCGCATCGCACAACGCATGGGGATTCACAACGAGTCGACCAATGCCAGATGCACCGCGCTCGAGGGTGAGTTGCGCCGAAGGCTGTGGTGGTCGCTGATTGTTTTCGACAATCGCATTTGCGAGATATGCGATCACAAGACCACCATGTTAGATCCCACCTGGGACTGCAGGACGCCTCTCAACGTGAATGATTTTGAGATCCAGCCAGAGATGAAGACTCCGCCCGCAATTCACGAGAAACCCACCGAGGCGCTTTTCGTCGTCGTGCGCAGCGAGCTGGGCGAGTTCGTCCGCCACAGCGCCTTCCACCTCGACTTTTCCAATCCGTCGTTGAAGGCGATTGCGAACGAGACTCGGCACGGCCCCGTTCGAGAAGGCGACGAGTTGATCGCCCTAGAAAAGACTATGGAGGACAAATATCTCCGATTCTGCAATACAGAGAACCCGCTTCACTTTATGACAATCTGGACGACGCGAGGGTACCTGGCGAAACTCCGTCTCCTGGAACACTATTCGAGACACTCCAAGTTATCCGTGCAGCAGACGGATCCGCAGCGCAACGCTGCCATTTCCCATGCGCTGAGGATGCTCATGTGCGATACGAAGCTCATGACTTCACCTCTCACCAAAGGATACCTTTGGCTGGTTCACTTGCACTTCCCATTTCCCGCGTACATTCACATTCTTCAAGATCTGAAAAAGCGGCCTACTGAGGACCACGCTGAAAAGGCTTGGGAGGTCATGAGCGACAACTACGAGGCTCGCATGATGAATACGAAACAAGCAGATAGGCCTTTTTTCATTGTCTTCGCTCGAATTGTCCTTCAGGCCTGGGAGGCGCGTGAAGCATTATTCAGACAACAAGACAAGCCGGTGGAGCTACCACGGATTGTGTCGGACATTAGAAATAAAGTAATGCAGATGACGTCAAATTTTTCACCAAACAGTAATATAGAGCAGCCCAGCGGTGCTGCGGGTATCAACATGGACGAAATTCCAATGCCCATGCCCATGGAATTTGGTGGCCATGGCCTGTCGTACGGCACGGGAGGACAGGGCTCCACCGGTCCTGGGCCCGGGTGCTACCCTGACATACCCGGACAGGCTACGATGGACGTCGACATGAACCAGTTTGATTGGACCACGATCGACTGGAATTTGATGCATGCACGAGGCTGGTGAGGCTGCTATGTTCACGGGCGCACGGCTGCCTCACCCGCGTGCGATCGCCACTATTCTCTGATAGCCAGTTTTGGCAGCAAACTGGGCTCGAGACAGCAACGAATCATCCACATCCAGCTCATTGCTGACGAAGCGGTCGTACGATGATTCAGGACGTATGGGAATCATACCGTGTTGGTGGGGACATCCTGGAAGCCGCCAGAGGACAGCACACTCTCTCACTGTGGGGAATTGGACAGGTTCATTGATATAAAGTAGGCTGCTAGAGGGGAAAAGTTTCGGTCGTTTCAAAAATTCAAGAGCTGGAGGAGCGCTCCTGCTACGACTCTCATAATGGGCAGGGTTTAGCTCTTCCCTAGCGTGTAGTTGTAATTGAGCACAGGTCTCTCCACTTTTCATTCACAGTTTGTTTAGCTAGCATACTTAAAAGAATAAATACTAGTCCTTTGCCCAAATCAGCCATGACCATTGACACCTAATAGCCTTTGCAGCTCGCTCCGCCCCTGCAAGGTCACCTTGCGGATAATGCAAGGCGACTTCCAATATCCTGCGTTAATGCATATTTAGCTAAGGTTCAAGCAAGGGTGAAACAGGAGTACGGTAATACTTTGGAAAAATCTACTGTATACCGTCGCTATATGCACGGTGTGATGACTTGCCTGCAGTAAAGAATGAAATTGCTAGGCGTGTATAAAGTATCTAGGTAGGAATCCATTGAGTGATACGACGCCGGGCTGCGCCGTAGGTGACCTGCATATATATTCCCACGGAGATGCATCACCCAGGTGGGCTAACTGTCATGTTTAACGCAATCACTGGACGCTGCTCCGAATCGATCCAAAAGTAAAGCTTCCGTGTAGGCTAAAGCTTAATCTTGGTCAGCGTTAGGCTTCCTGAGGAGCACTTGCTGGATGCTTCTAGTCCGGCCTCTTATTGCTGAAGAGCTATATCCACGAACGCGAACAGCGGTAGCTAGACAAGAATTGTGCTGCCACGATGGTGAGAACAATATTAGAAAACGTTGGCTAATCCTACTCAGTATTCGGAGAGGCTAGTGCTACCACGATATTTAGAACCACAATAAAACATGTTGATGAGGCGCAGGCTCATCGGCAAGCCTCTACTCATCACTCAGCGTGCGTGAGGGTGAATTATCTGCCTCCTTCGTTCGAAGCAGCAAGCTCTCTATCTCCCAGACTAATACCCAGCCGTTATCCTATCAAGCTACATCTCAAGACTACATTCAGTCCCAACCAAGCACCGAATTCCCATGGGATCAAGCTTCATTCCAACAATACAATCAAACAGCCAACGCAAAATTCAGGCTACCAACCCTCAAGCATTACTGCTCCTAATCCTGAGTTGGATACGATGGGTCGTTTGTGGTCAGTCGGCGGGAATGGCAGTGAGTCTTCTTCTGCCTGGTTTGTTTTTTGGCTTTTACGTGGTTACTCGCAATTTTACACTCTCTTTTCGATAGTCGAAACCGGTAGATAGAATTGTCGCTCCACTCGATGCAAGAATGAGACACCGTACATTTGATACGACGCGTCTTGCGTCGCTCGAGGTGGACACAGGCACCATCCTGGACATGCTGGAGGAAGTGCGTGCGTCGGGGTATTTTCTAGGTTTATTTACCGACGGCACTAGCATTAGATCCGACTAGACGTTATTTATTATCGTAATGTCCTAAAAACCGAAACCCCGACCTTCGGATTCCGGGCTGCATTTTCCTTTGATCTTCCCGGTGCACATCATCCATTACGACGAAAACTGGCCCATCTTCTCGCTGACTCGGAAGGTCGGCTGGCGATGCCTAAAATCCCCCGGTTTGCGCTATGGACGCCAAACCAATGTTTCTCTGACTCTCTGAGTACATGTACCCTTGGTTTGATGCAATAATCATTCCCTAGGGGAGAAACATAGGTTTACCATTCGCGCTGAACTTAACTCGCCATGGCAAAAGATCCAACTTTCGAAGGTACGTTGGTAGTCGCATCCATCATATCATTTTGGTCCTGACGACATGATACAGAGGTCACGGCCTGTCAAAGGGCCCTGTTCGAATGGGCAGACAGTTATGACACGAAAGTGAGTTTATCAATCAATCACTCACAATTCGTCTCTCTGACTCTTTTCAGGATTGGGAGCGTCTCAAGAAATGCGTCGCACCCACCCTTAGAGTATGTCAATCACCAATCGATCCATGAGGATCTTTCGCTCATTCAATATCCCACAGATTGATTACCGTTCCTTCTTGGATAAGCTGTGGGAAGCCATGCCCAGTGATGAGTTCATCATGATGGCCTCTGACCCGCGGTTTTTGGGCAACCCTCTGCTGAAGACGCAGCACTTTATCGGCCTCAGCACGTGGCAAAAGGTCAGCGACGACGAGATCGTGGGGACGCATCAGCTGCGGGTGCCGCATCAGAAATACACCGACAGCAGCATGCGAGAGGTCGCGGTCAAGGGCCACGCCCACGGCACCGCCACCATGTGGTACAAGCGGGTGGAGCACGAGTGGAAGTTTGCCGGAGTGTGTCCGCAGATCCGATGGTGTGAATATGATTATGACAAGGTGTTTGCAGAGGGTAAGGATCATTTTGGAGAGAATGGAGAGAATGGCGCAGATCATAATGCTGCGTGATAGCCAGTAATACATATTACTCTACTTCCACTTTTGTAGAATTCTACATCTCATCCTATCCACATCACCGTCGATTTGCTCCATTGATTTATGGTGAAGATAGTGTTAGTCTACTCGCGTTAAAGGATTTCGTCGAAGAGGTCTAGTGGAGATAGCGGGATGCTCGCTTGGCTAACCAACAGCCATTGATCTGGGCGAGCGTCGGATTATTTGTTCGTGAACGACGCTTTATCATAATAAGAGTAACATCTAGTTCAGTCTAGATGGAGAGAAAAGAGCATAAAGATTTATAGGTCAGACATGAAGCCTAATAGATTACTGTAGAGAGCAATTTGGAAAGATGGTCGAGGACTATTTAGATGGTTGGTCCATGAGAAATCAGAGAGAGCTTGTATCAAACAGCATTCTTTCATAGATAAATATCAGGATCTGTCGCAAATATATCATTCAACTAAAAAAGGTGTGCTAATACTACTTCTTATCAAAGTAGGCTATAAATAGTAATATATCGCAAGTGGTATATGGTATCCATTCTCGTGATAAGATCAATTTCGTCTATGAATAGCGCAGCAGAAAAAAGAAACACAAAGGCTCCATCATAACTGTCTTCTAGCTGTAGTACTCCTCCAACCACGCCCTCAATGCCCCAATCGTGGGATACTCGAGGAATAGACTGCCTCCGACGGCGATGCCGAGATCCTCGCGGAATTTCTCGGCAATGACCAGACTCATCAGACTGTCGACGCCGAGATTGGCAAACGCCGCGTCGTCGGTCAGATCCGACACGTCCATTCCGGCTTCTTTGGCGATCAGCACGAGGGCTTTGCGCGCTGTGCTGTCCGAATCCACCGCCGCTGGTGCTGGAGGAGGAGCGACTTTTGCCACGGCTGGTGGAGCCGGCGGAGTCGCAGCTGATGTGGCCTTCTGCGGCGCTACCTTGACGGTTGGAGCTGCTGCTGTTGCTGGTGTAGGTTCTGTTGCGTAAGATTTCGCTGCCGCCGAGTCCGGCGCAGAGAAGAACCGGTTCAAAAGAATGCGTGGATACCGGCGGAATTGGATGCCACCCACCATTCCCATAATGTCACCATCCTGAAGGATGTAGACGTCGCCCAAGTACACCGACGGATCCTCGCTGGTCGGGATCATCTTGACATACGACCGGTATTTCTGGCCAGCGACGAGCGGGCGGGCGAACCGCATGCTGTTCCATCCCGGCGTCACACAAAAGGTGTTGGCCGTGTCGCTGGCGTCCGAGACGTTCATGACAAAGCCCGCGAGATGCGCCACGCTGTCGATGAAATACGGCGGCACAGTGTAGTTACCACCGCAGTGGACCTGCTTGAGCGTGACATCGGCAAATGCCTCGAACTCGTTCATGACAACGGCCTGCATGCCGCGGTACTTGTCGGCGTAGTCGACCAGGTTTTGTGCAAACAGAGTGTATGCCATGCTGTGCGAGAAGCGGTTGGCAACCCCTTCCGCCGCAAGGCGCTCGAGCGCCTCGATGCGGCCCTGGACAAGGTGTACCAGCGGACTCCACGACGACAGCCACTCCTTTGCATTGCCGTAGAAGATGCGGCAAGTGGCAAATGGATCCGAAGCACTTCCGTCGCCGTGGACATTCTGCCAAACGACGTCGGCCACGGCGGTGTTGATATCGGCAGTGGTCGCGGTGACACGGATGAGTTGTGGCGTCTTGGTGTTGCTCTGGGCCACGAGGCCTTTGGTGACCTCCAAATTGGCAATGTTGATATCAACAGTCTTGGCATTGGGTACCAGTTGTTTGTAGAGGTATTCTCCCAGTGTGTAAGCAATATCGGCGTGGATCGACTATGCGCAAGCGTCAGTATTGATCTCCGTCAATCAAAAAGAAAAGTTCACTTACCGAAGTCACCACACCGCATCCATTCATTTTATGTCCGTGTGCAGCAGCGAAAAATTCAGGCTGCATCAAGTCGGACTGCATGACAACCTTGCCGGACGATCCTTCAAATGTCTCCTCGATGATCTGCTGAACGGTAGCAGTCCTGAGGCTTGATGCTGGAGCGTTCGAAATGCAGGCCTGTCCTCGGGTAAGGCCCTTTTCGGCATCGTAGAAAGTGTTGCCCTTGGTGAGGGCCCAATCTCCGTTGTACTGGATCCAGTATTTCTTGTCGTTCCAGCTATAAGTGGGCAGATCCAAGAGGCGAAGCGAGGCTTCGAATGGCCGGTGAAATTCGTCCCAGCGGACTTGCACGCCAGCGCAGTGCAGTTGCCCCAAGCTCTGAGCGAGGGTGGTCCAGTTGTCTTCGCCGCGGCGGAACGAGCCCACGGCGATGGGAGCTGGATCGATGGTCGCTTTAATAAAGGCAGTACAGACGGGATGCGGGCCGACTTCGATCCACACAGTGTCCTTGTCGACAATCGACGTGGCCTGCGCGCTCTCCATGGCAGAGAGGAAGTCAACCGTTTGGCGAGTCGCTCGTCTCACGTACTCGGCGTTCAAGGACTTTTCGTCAAAGACGACCTTGCCCAACAGAGGAGACACGACCGGCAGCGTTGGCGCGCGGAAGAGAACACCCTTTCTTGCCGTCTCTTCGAATGCATCCAGGATTGGATCCATCTGGGCGGAGTGGAAGGCAAAGGGGACGTCGAGGAAGATGCACCGATGCCCTCTTTCCTTCAGAAGGACCGCCAAAGCCTCCATCTGCTCCGTCGTTCCGCTGACCACAGTCTCCTTGGGCCCATTGACGCAAGCGAGGTCATATGGCATGTTATTTGCCGCGCTTTCAATGTCCGCTCGAGAGGACTTGACGGCCATCATCTTGTGGCTTCCAACGGTGCACAGAGACTCGAGCATCCGAGCCCGCGAGCCGACGAGGAAGATCGCATCGCTTGCCGAAAGCACACCGGCAACACAGAAGGCCGCATACTCGCCCAGACTGTGTCCCATGACAACCTCAGGCTTGACACCCAGTGTTTCCCAGTACTTGGCCAATGCAATTTGGATACAGGTATGGGCGACTTGGGTGATGACCGGCGAAAAGGCGTGGTCTTTAGGGAAGCTACCATCGACGGCTGGTATAAAAGATGGGAAACCATGTCGCTGGGCCAGACGATCCAGGTGTTCGATCTGAGCACGGAAAAAGGGTGAATGATGGTAGAGCTGCAAGTTCATCGACTTGTCGGCGGCACCTTGCCCAGTGAAGACGAAGGCGACCGGCGGCGCACCCGTGGCAGGAATTGGTTTCTGAGACTCCACACTATCCAACTTGGAAGTGAGCTGCTGCTTCACGCCGTTGATGTCTGCAGCATGGATCGCCAAGCGATGGTTGTGGTGGTAACGTCTCGCCGTCAGGGAGTACGCCAGGTCGGCCAGAGAGACATCTTCATTCTTCTCCAAGTAGGCGAGTAATCGCTGGATGTTGCCTT
>NW_013562795.1:0-12340 GCF_000968595.1 Rasamsonia emersonii CBS 393.64 | reverse complement strand
AACGTAACGAACGAACGAACGAACGAACGAAGAGAAGAAGAGAGAGAGAGAAGAAGAAGAGAGAGAGAGAGAGAGAGAGAGAAAGAAATGTGGTATAGGGCAGGAGAGTTGGCCGAAAGCAAACTGGACGTTGTAATCGCTGTGCTGCTGAGCATCAGACGGGACAGAGCAGAGCAGAGAGTACAAGCAAGATGGCCATCCATCGTGACTATTGCTGTTAACAAGGATATTTGTGCAGGGGCGGTAAGATTGTTGGAGGCTCTTCTGCATATATCTCTGGCGAGCAAGAAAATCAATAAAGTTTGAAGACTTTATTTGGCGGGTTCATCGAGTCGAGTTCTGCCGGTATCTCATGTCAAGTCTGCTGCCTCTAAAGACATAAGGAATAAGGATGACTTGAACTTAACTTCAGTGTACGGTACGAAGGGAGAGAGACGAGATAATAAAAGGGAAGGAAGAAGAGAGAACGGACGGACAAGAAACACCTCCCTGCTATGTTAGTACAGTACATACTTTGGGAAATATTCTGAGCTAGAGCAATCCGTAATATCATTGGGCGTGGTTCTGTTAGAATATAGGTATATCAAACGGGCGACATGTGCATAATTAGCCATACGACAACCTATGCGGGATACTCTATCCCCGCCTGCTGGAGACTGTTAGGCAAGACGACACGAAACTAGAAGACATTAGCCATCTCTTCTTTCTTGAGCCACTCCACTAGCACAACCACCAAAGGACGCGTTTTAAGATGGTAAGCGAGCCAGTTAGTTGAACAAAATGGCTTTATTTATTGCTTTATATAAATTCACTGCTAATCTCTAGATCAGTTCGAATTCTACATTACAACCCACGGAATAATGCATCGAAAAGCCTGTTACGACAATTTCTTTGCGAGCGAACAGCTCGCTCATTCAGCAACAGAATAACTGCAGATTCAGCCCTCTCTGATGCAGCTAGATGATCGTGCCGGCTTGGCTTGGGGTCTATCTATATCAACATCCAACCGTTTCTATGGGATCGGCACGACGAAGGAGTTTTGGCGATAGTATCGAACACATTGATGGAAGAACTCTTGTCGAGGATTGGAGCCAACTAAGCCTTCTCGGGTCCTGATCTCCTTGACGAGTCGTCTGTTAGCGACGTTTGACTATCAATTTCCATCATGATGTTAGTGTTAGGGCAGAACAGAATGCGCACGGATTCTTCCAACGGAGAAAAGCACCATCACTATCGTGAGAGGTTTGCCTGCTTGGCAGTCAACTGTTAAATGCAATCTGCAATCTGCATCCTTCGGCCCCATCTTGGCAAAGTCCGGGGTAGTGGGCACTGTGGCGGCCAACGGTCGTGTGGACGATAGAGATAAACTACAGCGCCGGTTGCAAGTATCCGCTCAGGCAGAGTTCCTCCACTGATCTACATAGATCTACATTTCAGATGGGCATTTCAGTAAATTCAGCCCCCTTGATAGAAAGGTGTTCTCGTGCTGGGGATTTTTATAGTGTTGTACTATGTGGAGTATAGCCCCCAAATGTTAATCTCCCCATTCATTAGAGTATCCAAGGCGAGAGAGTAGGATATAAATATGGTTGAAATTTCTCGTCTGGATTGCTGTTTCAACCAAGTCCTCAATCAATCAAGCAATCACTGAATCACTGAATCACTGAATCAAACACTGAATCTCAGCTCGACCTTCTCAACAAACAACCATGTTCTCCAAAACGTTCCTGATCGCAGCCACTGCCACCCTCCTTCTCCCCGCCACCCTCGCATTGCCGCCGCAGCAGCCGCCTTCCACAAACCTGTCTACCCACCAGACGTCTCCTATACGCGGCTCGATATCGATTTCTCTCTCGCAACGAGACACCTGCGGGTCGTGCCACACCTGCGGCAATGGGCAGAAGATCTGCGGGCTCTGCAATTCCGGCGCCTGCTCCGTCTGCCTGGATGGGAAGGATTGTGTCACTCATGAATCGCTTGACGGGGTGAGCAGGTGTTGTCCTGATGATAGTGGGTGTGCGACGGTAGGTTTTCCCTGTTCCTGTATTATATACATATGTATATCAGGGCATTCGCTGATTCGTGTCTGTCTCTTATAGTGGCATCCTTGCCCTAACAAGACCTCATAAATGTCGGAGATATCCGACACCTGTTGCCGGTTGCAGAGTTGGAGAAAAGATACGGGATCTACATTGTTTTTTTTTGAACTTCTTTGTACACTCATAGACATAAATATGTGCTAAGAGACTTTCTCCCTTGATCATTCCTGTTTAATAGATTAGACTGCTAGAGCCAATTCAATTCAGATCTGTCTTTGCAAATAAATGGTTGACTGCTTGTTCCACTAAATAGAGTAGTATATCTAATATTTAGTTTGTTAAATTTAGCTGAGCTGATTCTTCTGTAATCATTGTTTTGGTGTATACTACTTTTAAACAAAATAAATGAGCATTTTATGTGGAGTAATGGGAGTTGATGTCGGGGGTTTTTCTGGGGATGCATGTATATATGGAAACCGTACTATACCGTATCGATAGACGACCACCAATCATCGAGCTCCTGATCTCCGCCCGCAGATGACTAAGCCGCTAATCTAATCAGTGATAGTCTTAGATGCCAGCCTGTCATTTGTCGTCGCCATCTCTGTTGATCTCTGATCGTTATCTGATTCTATCAGCACTCCCTTGCATTCTCTCTCTCCTTCACTCGACCAGACAGATTGCAGATTGCAGACACTGATTCTTCTGCTTGCGATTCATTCTCACCTGATCCGACTTCGATCGACATGTCCCCCACCCTCCGGCGCCTCATGAAAGAGGCCGCCGAGCTGTCGGCCTCGTCACCCTCGCCATCGCCGCACTTCTGCGCCCATCCCGTGTCCGATTCGAACCTCTTCGACTGGCACTTCACCATGGCCGGGCCGCCGGCCCCGTCGCCCTACGCGGGCGGCATCTACCACGGCCGCATCGTGCTGCCGCCGCAGTATCCGCTGCGCCCGCCGTCCTTCCGCTTCCTCACCCCGTCCGGCCGCTTCGAGGTCAATCGCGAGATCTGTCTCAGCATCAGCGGCCACCACGAGGAGACCTGGCAGCCCGCGTGGGGGATCCGCACCGCCCTGACCGCTATCCGCAGCTTCATGGACGGCGACGCAAAGGGCCAGCTGGGCGGGCTGGACGCCACGGACGACGTGCGCCGGATGTGGGCTGAGAAGAGCCGCTCGTGGCGCTGCGACGTGTGCTCAGGGGGGAAGACGAACGAGGAGATTCTGAACGAGTGGCGGGAAATCTGTCGGCAGAAGGGGATCGCAGTGGATGATGAGGAGGGTCGAGAGTCTGTCCCGGACGAGTTGAAGCTGCATTACCGGAAGGAGGAGCAATCGTCCGCGACAGCGCAGGAAAAGAGTGAAGATCACGAGCAGGTGGCTGCAACAGCCGCAGCATCTTCTTCGACCAACACATCCTCATCCTCCCAGCAATCGTCATCAGAACCCGCACCTAATAATACATCTACAAGACCAACTCCCACCACAACAACGACAACAACGACGACGACGACAACCTCCTCCTCCTCCTCCTCCGAAACACCCTGGCTAGACCGCGCCATCGTCGGCGTCTTCATCGCATTAGTCTTTATGATCCTGCGAAAGATTGCCAATTCGGAGGAGGAGGAGCTGGAGCCTATATAAACAGTAACCAGTAACCTGTGAACTGTCCTTCTTGTCCTGTTCTGTCCTGTTCTTTTTATCGTGTCTGTCTGATCTAGTCTCGTTTATTATATTTATATACCCCCTGTAGTTTTGTTGGTTTGGTTAGTTAGTTGGTTGCTTTGGTTGGTTATTTGTGATGTATTTATTTGCTTATTTATCTACGAGAGAATGAATGAATGAATGAACGAACGATGATATGATATGATATGACACAATATAACTCGAATTTTATCAATCTCTCCTCTGTCCTGCATATAAGCATTAACAGGAAGAAAAAGTAGTAGATATAGAAGAACGCATGTATACACATACAAAGAAAGTATTTCAGGTCAATCGGATTATATTACCTGATTATTATCATCAAGACAGTCTGTAAGCAGGTATGTACAGATCTATGTACATACAGGATGCTGTAAGTTCCCAGGGAGGGTGGCATCTCACCACGGCCAAAAAAAAAGATTAGAAAGAATATCAATCAATCCACCACCAACACCAGCACCAATGATGCAAAAATCGTACAGTACAGTAAAACAAGATAATAATGTAAAGCGTAGTGGAAAAAAAAAGAAATGCATGCGTAGACATTATGACTCCTGAACTTCGTCCGTCCGTCCGTCCATCCATCCGACCACATCGTCCCTCTGACAAACTGACGAATTTGAATCAAATAAAACCCATTTAATAATTACCCGAGACTCCACTCCATGCATGCAAATGCAAGAAAAAAAAGGAAAAGAAAGGTACAGCGCGTCAGTATTGTACAGTACAGTACACAGCAATAGTCGTAGAAAACATGTATCCAGAAAGAAACAGAAGAGAACGCGCGCTGCCAACGTCAAATACATCGATCGATCAATCGATCGACCGATCGAGTCACACGACTAGCCACCACCATTCCTTAACCACCCATCCGGCTGTACTAGGATGGTGATGCACACGCTGCGGCTGGGGCAGCCGCCTCGCAACACCCACCCGGCCCAGCCATTCAAGCACCAGCTCAACCTCCCACGCGCCCATCGTCGGCTTGACCATGCTGGCAATCGCCGCCGCGCCGATCCCAGGCCGGATGGCGACTATGCCCACCACGGCGGCGACCACCTGGTCCCACATCGACTTGACTAGGTTGCCGTTGACGTCGAACCACACGGGGACTTTGCCTGGCAGCGTCGTCAACGGCTCAGCTACATCCATCTCCCCCCGTGGCGGCGGAACAGAGCACGCCTGCTCCCTGATCGGATTGCCGTACACATACGTCCCGCGTACAGGCCGCACATGCACCGTGAACCGGAACTTGTCCTTCGCGATCACCCTCGTCTCGTATCCTCCTTCCGTCAACCCGTACAACGCCCGCGGCGGATCATAGGCCTTGAGAACCACCTGCCGTTCGGCCGCCAAGTTGATGATCGCCAGGATATCCCCGTCTTCGGCATTGTATTGCACTTCGGAAAAGCCCTGCTGGCGGAAGTCTTCGTCCAAGACTTGCGTTTTGAACCGCGCCGCGCGTTTCAGGAGAGCAGAGTCAATCGCCCGTTTGCGCCCCAGCGACGTATGGAAGACATCGGTCAGGTTGAAGTTGCGTCCTGGCGTGATGCGGCCCCGGTTGCTTGCGGCTATGACTCGCTCAGTGACCAAAGATTGCAACGCGTCGTCGATCAGAGGCTGTGGGAATCGCGCCAGCAACCGTCTGGCAGCCGCCGAGTCGTACGTTTCCTCCCCTGCAACGACGTTGGCGCGAATCCAGGTCTTTGCAGTTTCGAGACGAGAAAGCTCGGCCTGCCTCTGTTTCTGCGCATGGCTCTTGGGCCTTTCTTCTTTCAGAGGGATCGCAAACAGCACGCTGGCATAGATAGCTCGTTTCTTGCCCAGCGTGGCGACCGGGTTGTTGGTATAAAGCTGATCGAGAGCCGATGACGGGGACTCCTCGCGAAGTTCAAACAGTTCATCAAACTGTTCTCTTGTTGCTGGGAGATCAGGGACTAGCTGCGACTTGGGAATATCGACTTGGGAGTCCGCCCACTCCGCTACCTTGCCCCAATCATAGCCTTCCAGATTGTCGTAATCGATCCGAGGCACTTCGTCCCTCTCGTAGGCTTCGATGAACCGTTCTTGAAAGTCACTCTGCATTTTGGCCATCTGCAGTCTGTTGCGGCTCAGAATCGCCTTTCCTCGATCGTGGATAAATTGCGGATCATGTTCGGGGAAGGCTTTCGCAACAAGGCTCCAGTCAACATGTTTGCCCTCTAGACCCCCTGCCAGCGTCCTGACAACCACAATCGCGTTCATGAGCTTGCGGACAAAAGCCTCAGGCATGGCTCTAGCAAACCGATTCCGCCGAACGGCCTTACGACGAGCAGGTGGTCGAGCCGGAGGTTGTTCCAGTTGCTCCTCAGCCAAGGCCTCGTTCGATTCCGAAGAGACTAGCGCAGGAGTCTGCACACCGGCTGATGGGACAGCTGCTTCTTTTGCAACCGCCATAGCACGAGAGACCTGGCGCGTAACCTTCGGCAGAGGCGTCGCTACAGGCTGTGGAAGAGGCTCATCGACATCAAACCGAATGCCTCCTTCAATAGGAGCCGCCTGGAAAGGCTCCGACATCGTCTGGTTGATATACACGAGCTCTTTGTTCCTGGCATCGAACAGCTCCGCATTCTGCATCTCCCATTTAGCGATTACGTCGTTTTCCGCGTAGAATTTGCTGGAGCGCGGATCCACGGCAGATACAGTCCTAGGCGGCTTGGTTTGGCTGACTATCTCAGTAAGAGATTGAGGCAGCACGCCCGTCGGCTTCTTTTCTGGCACTTGCTGCTTTCGGATTGCCGAAAGGCCAGCATGGCACGAAAATGTTCCGGTTGGAGGGTGAAATTCCTGTCGGGGATTCATGAGCATGGCGTACGGTGCCATTGTCGAGATTGGATGCACCGTCCGTTTTATCTTGCCAGCCAGGCCGACAGGGACCTGGCCAGGCTCTCCGCCTGGGACTGGAGCTGGGGCAAGTTTGCGCAGGGGTTGTCGAGCCTTCGCTCGAGCAGCTGGCGCTGGCCTCGAGATGGACGTTATGCCTTCCGCTGAAGGATCCTGAGCAGATGGACGTTGGATGGTCATAAGACGAACAGGCTTACGACGCCCGCCCGCAGCAGCAGAAGCATCGGCTCCAATCGCCTGTAAAAGGCGCCTTTGGATACTCTGTCCCTTCCTCTTTTCTTGGGCAACAACAAGTGCCGGTTTTTGGTGAAGGTGTACAGTAACACCTGGCTCAAAAGGCAGTTTGGCCACGCTTCCAAATGTCCGGCTGGGCGCGCCCCGGGTACTTTTTGAGATCGTCGGATCGACCTCCACACCAGGGGGAATGTAAAAGCGCGCCTCGCTGGTAAGCATCTTATGCTGCAAGTCTTTCACTATGGGATCATCGGGCGCGATTTCTGGCTTCGTGATGATACTCTTGGTGACCATAACGCCTTTGCTGTCTCTGCCGCTGAAAGTCAGCTGGCGCAGCTTGCCAGCGTCAATCAGGTGTTTGGCCGTTGATCGAACAGTGCGTAAATCGGGCTTCTCGGTGTATTTTGTCTTCATCCAAGCCGTCACAAATGGATACCACAGCTCGGTGCCCAAGGGGAACGCTCCGCCACATTTTTCCACGATATCCATGATGATCTTTCTTCTCAGCACAGCCACTGAGCCTCCCTTCTCACTTCGTGGCTTCTTTTTCCGGCCCCGTGGGGTGTACGAGACTTCGCGAGGGGCTACCTGAGGCCGCACTTCGGTCGTGGAAATCACACTTGCTACACCCACTTCATTTTCCTTTGCGGGTTGCAGATCATCACGAACGGCAGCGGAGTCGTGAGTCTCGGCCGTGGCGATGTGCTCTGAATCAACTGGCTTGGACAACGCACTTTCCACGGTACCCTCTGGATGTGTCCCCGTAATTCCAGCCTGGTTCTCTTCGAGACGTAATCTTTTTGGTGATCGGTCCTCTTGAAGACCATCCGCCTTCGCTGTAATATCCTCGACTTCGACATCTTCCTGACAGGTTCTCTTGCCGTGTATGATCTCTCCAGCGATATTTGGCTCACCACCAGGCAACCCGGCATCTTGCTCGGCTGCGCTTTTCTCGTCGATGCGTTGCCTCTTTGGTGGTTGAGCATCACCTACTTCTTGTGCAGCAACAACATCGCCATCCTCCTGGTGGGTTCTCTTTGCACGTCTCAAAGGAGTGTGCGCTTTCTGAGAAGCACCGTCGACACTCGGTGTAGGAGCCGGGGTCTCAGTATCGACCGTTTCGGGGTCAGACATACCCTCCGCTGCTTCCTCGATGAACCATGGGAATGACCGTAGCTTCGGGGACTTGAATATAGCGATGCGACTAATCTTGGGTCGACCCTGCCTGTGGCCCGCCGGCCTTCGCTTTCCACGAGGAGTGATGTAGACGCCAGGAGCGGGACGTTCAATCAAGAAGACATTGTACTCAGTCCAAGTTTCGTCCAAACCCAGAGCCTCAAGTTTTTCCTTCTCAGACATGCCCTTGAATCGCTCCGGGTCCCCTTTGGATAGTCGTGGCCTTTTGAACACTGTAATAGAGTCTTCGTCAAAGTCTTCATCCAGTTCGACAGCAGTTGGAGCGCGTTTCGCAGGCACTAGTGGAATGGCGTCTTGGTGAAGTGACGCTGGTCTGTTAGGCGTTCCCTTCGGCCGTCCAAGCACCCTGGTAGGCCTTGTAATACGTTTCAATGCTGCCGGCGGGATATTGTCGCGGCGGCTTCGAACAGCTAGAGAAGAGTTTAGCTCAGCCGTAGCATTCATGACAAGGGACAACTTACTGTATGTACCACCCGGCAGCAATACCGCCACGGGATCACTGCTTGATAGAAGATAATCCGCTGGCTTAGCCGCAGCCACACACTCCCTAAGCGTGGCATCACCCTTCTTAATGAAATCAGCTGATGGATCTATTGGAGGCAAGCCATATTCGTCAAGCTTAGGAACAGCGTCAACAGGCGGCACCGTAATCTTCTCGCTCTTAGAATCTTTGGGAACAAACTCAACCGCTTCCCAGCTGGCAGCCCCGGAATCCACCAACTTTTTGAAGTTCTTGGCGGAGTAATGAACGTAGTGGGTGACCGTCTTGCTGAGAGCAGTGTCTCGAACAAGAGCTAGGTGCCGGAGATGCGGAGGTTGAGAAACCTGCCAGCATTCGACTAGACGACTTAACGTGTTCTCCAAGGGGCGACGAAAGAAGCCTCCAAAGCCGACTCTAATGGTATCGGCATTTGTCCTTCCCGAAGTACCAGCGCTATCGATGACATCAAAGATGAGGTTATGGATGTTTCGATCCGGAGTCCATCGCGGGAGCGTTCGCCCACCTTCCACGACTTCTTGCTTGACCACGAGCGATCCATCAGCGTTCGTGGCAGGCGGCCCTTGTTTTGTCGGATCGGCATCGACATCATCCTCAAGCTCGGCATTGTTATCATTCTCCTGTTCCAGGTTGGAAAATAAGATCTTGCTATCCTGGTGGAACAGCTCGAGATCCCGCTCAGTCGGCTCACGAATCAACATGACGCAAGGATGCAACGCCTTCATGGTCTCTTGATACTGAGACTGAGCCTTTACCCGCCTGACACAGCCAATGCGCTCGAATTTCCGGAGAGCCCTCGAGAGGATCCTCCATCGCCAGCCGTCGGCGAAACCCAGAATCCTCTTGAGATCGTTGCGCGCGATGATCTTGTATTCCTTCAAGATACCGAAAAGCCTGTCGATAAAGACTTTAAAGTCTATAATGTCGCCCGGTTCATGCTTTGGTTTTGGTCCTCGGTCTGCGGGTGTTTCGGTGGCGCTGAAGGTTGGGGTCTCAGGGACGAATTTCCGCAAGGTACATAAGCTGGTTCGCGACGCCTTCACTTGGACGGCGCGCTTTTCGATGTAGCCTTTCTGCTGCAATGCATCTGTCCTTTTCGGAACCGATCGTTTGTCCTGGCCGCTCACCTTGACCAGTTCAGTCTGAACTATGCCTTGAGATTTGCGGGACGCAATGATCGACAAAAGAGCAAATTCCGTGGGCAGCACTCTAGATTCGTCCGGTTCATGGCCCGTGATCGCCAACCAAGTTCTTTCCTGGGAAACGAAGACTCGAGGTCCACCGGTTTGGCTGAGAGACGGCTTGGTTTCGTCGGCGACAGGAGCGCTGATCGACTGAGCGCCTTCCGCCTCAGCTAGAGTGAGTCCATTCCCTTCTCTGTTTTTGCCCACTGAAACCTCTGGATGCCTCGTCAACCAGGTCCAGACTTTCTCCTGGAATCGACGGTCGATGAGAGGTTTCCGATTGGATCTTGCAAGAGCTCCACCTGAAGGCGGGTTCTTGTAAAAAGCATCGATAAACGATAAGACTTCCGCAGGAGTTGCACCTGTACTTGTTTAGCACATGTCACTCAAACTGGCTGCAAAATAGTCGATGTATCGAAAACAACGGCAGGGCAATAACATTATATACTACTGTCAAATTCCAAGCAACAATAACATTGGTCGAAATGGGATTCATGATAATATGTCAAAGGACAAGTGAAATTGCTGGTTCAAGAAATTCAGAATAAAAACACAAGAAAACGGAAAAATTATAGAAGGAGCATAACAGAAAAGACTAATCCTTTGTCGCGGAGAAATAAACGTCACGGGACGAACTCGAGGAATTAACAAGAGGGGAAAAAAGGGAAATCGGACATACCCTGGTCACCACAGAGCGCAATCTCCGACAGTAAATAATCGATAAGATCTCTAAAGCTCGGAGCCATCGTGCCCTTCCCCTGGCCGGTCTAGCAGACAGACCAGCGCAGACTGTTCCTTCTCGATTCTAGGGGGTGAGCATCGAGGTGGTGATATTTTGGTGGCGACAGGGACGCGATTCGAACGCAGGACAGTTTGAGCCCGGTCGAGGGACAGAAAGAGGGAAAAAAGGGTGGGACAGCGCAGGTGGCGGGCTGCCAGGCAAGATCAGGTTAGCGGTGGCGCAGTTGGAGGAGTGGTGCAAGGTGGCGAGTTCTGTCACGTGTGTGAAGGTTGTGTGAGTGTGGAAGGTGAGAGGGACGGATGGGATGTGATCATGTGAGGTAAGATGACCACCTCTTGCCCAATGTGGTAGTTGATCACGTGACTAGACCATGTTTGTCAAGGACCTGGTCAGCTGCCCAGTTAGGTATTCTGTATCATCATGTGCAGAATGTTCTACTATGGTATGGTGTGCATTGTGACTCGTCTTATCTACTGTACTACTGGTCACAGTGACCATTCACTAGACTATATGATTCACCTGCAACAAGTGAATGACACCTTTTTAGGGCACATATCGACCCACCATAGGAGAACTAAGTACGTGAATACATGCCTAGCTATCTCTCATTGGCTGCTTAACGTCGAATTGGGAATTGGTCATGTAACCAGCAGAGGCCTTGACAATCTCCATCACGGTCTGGAGCTCCTCGTCGGTTCGAGGGGCGTAGAGGAGGATATACTCTTTGGGCAGCGTCCAGCCGAATATGTGCCTGGTCATCTCGACTCCATCCAGAGGATGGCGCTGGCCCCAGCCCATCTCGATCACTTTCTTGCCTACCGTCCGTGTCAGTAAGGCACTTTGTCTCGTTCGCATCCCAAAGAAGCATGGGTAGCGACGTCAGCTTGGATTACAATCTTGAGGGGCCAACACAGCATGCACTGTGTGATCGCCAATGGCGTGAATATGAGAAACCTCCCCAAACATTTCCTGTGCAATCGGCGATGCTGCGACATCATCAGCGATAAAGATGCTCTGAGTGGTGTGTCCCTCATGAAGGGAAGGCTTGAACTGAAGGAGATTAGGATGGTCGGCGACTAATTGAGAGAATGCTTCGGCGAGCCTCTATAGAAGGAGTAGTCAGCCAGCATTCGCTATATCCGGCAGAGAAATAGAACGTACCAATCGAACATCCACCGGGGAGTATTGATCCAGCTGACGCTGAGGCATAGGATGCGGTCCCAATTGCGGTCGTGGACCGCGCTCGCGCTTGGGCGAGTCTTGTGGCAGCCAGCTTCTCTTGTCGGGATCGCTCTCGTACAAGTCGGTGCTGAAGACGTCGGTTGCGAGGAGTCGCATAAGAGCACTGGAAATGAACCAGCCTCGCAGACTGTACGGAAGTTCACTGGGACCGTAGGCCATGTATGTCCTGTAGTCCCTCCATGCGGCCCGCAGGAAGCCAAGTAGGCAGACTCCCCCAAACGATAGTGCTAGTAGCAGTCGAAGATCCAGCTGTTTGAAACGGTTGGCGGTAGGGAACCATTTGTGCCAGTCAAAGGGGATCTTGTTAGCGATGGACGACATAACGAGACAGCTTCCAGATCCAGAGAGCTACAGGAGCCTCGCAGACAGCAGACATGAGAAGCGAATCCTCCGCAACTGTATTTTCGATAAGATGCCTGGGTACTTCGATGTGGGGGACCTTTCTAGAAGATCTGAACTCATGATTGCAAAATCATGGCTGCAATTGGCATCCAATAAGTTGAGCCTTTGGACTTTTCTTCAAGCGCATGCCCATTAATTCTCTCCATACGAGCAGCGCAGACACGGGAATCTAGGCCGATTGGNGACACATCTTNATTGAATCATCATAATCT
>NW_013562796.1:0-11291 GCF_000968595.1 Rasamsonia emersonii CBS 393.64 | reverse complement strand
ACGCCTCGAAAACACCTGTGACATTTGGACCAACTGCTACCGGATCTTTCATTATCGAATGCATGGCCAAAGCAAAAAGCACTCGATGGGCATCCTGGAAGGCACTTTGGAGGTTGGAAGGTATCAGCAGGTCCTGAGGAGACAGACCGGATAAACCCAACGCAAATGGCGTCAGCATCGAGAAGCTCGTTGTATTCAACGCTTGCAAACGGGATGTCTGTTCAATGACCGCCAGATCGGATATGTCGTATTGCTCGGGAATCGGGGTCTGAGGCGAGGAGGCGTTAGAGGGGCCCTGGGATTGTTGCGGCATACTCTGCGTGACAATGATTTGCTCAAAGCGAGTATAGTTAAAAGTCTGCTCAGATAATTCTCTCCTCTCAGATATCGGGCGCACAGTTTGAACGGTATTATCAGGTAGACTAATCGTTGCCTCAACATCCTGGGTATAGTATTTTGTCCAGCAAAACATTGCCACGAGGGAAGGGTCCCTATCCCAGATGGCGATGAATTCGTGTAGGGAACTTGCATTGCAACCAGCCGCTTGCAATGACGGCGTTGAGTCCGCGTATGCGTCCGAGTCGAGCGATCCATCGCCATAGTAACCAATGTAATAGCCATTATACCCTGCCCTTGTTGTGAAATAGTATTCCAAGAGATTTCGAGCAACGCAGCCGTGACCATCGTCGAACGTTAACAGTGTAGAGTTAATACCCTTGGTAGATCTTGTTACTGAGTCAGCCAGCTGACAATCTAAGTCGGTCTGATAGAGAACAGTATTCCCCGTAAAGGTCCGATTCGTTCCGATGACCTGCCTGTCGTAAGATGGCAGAAATGGAGCAAGTGCGTATGACCTGGTCGTAAAAGGAGGCATATTCATATTCAGCCATGCAACATCGTATCCCTCGTTAACAAAATTCATAGTCAATGTACTGGCTTGTTCCTCCAATGAAACAAGCCCTGGCGAAGAAAGCATAGGAAGAGTTTCTGACTTTTGAATGGTTCTGACGGTAAAGATGCCACTTTGGAGGGGTGTTACGACCCAGGATAGAATAACCAAAATAAGAGCCGTGCAGAAGACTGTCCATTGCCTGTTGTTCGTTGGGTAGAATTAATAAAAATGCGAGTCATATCGGGCACAGGATAACTCACTTCCGCTTCAGTGACTGAAGTGGTACAAAAGCCAAAAATTCCGCAGGATAATCGAGAAGAACAGAATCGCCTCCAACTGCACCCGACTCCTGGGAGAGTCTATACCACGGTTCCAGCCGTTTCACATCGAGGTCGATCCAATTCCAGACGGTAGTAAAGAGGACGGCGATGATGGTCGGGAGGTAGTTCTCAAGAAATATATAGCCAGCGGGTAAGTCATCGATGCTTTCGGCGAAGAGAATGCCGCCGTCCCTTGTGCTCTTCGACTGAAGGACGGCCAATATGACCATGAGCGTAATCGTGAAGGAAATAACAAGAATTAAAACAATGGGACTTAATGACGTTGGTCTCCATGTTGGACCTGATGCCCACTGATCAGAAACTAACCCCGAGATCACAATGTCAGTCAAGGGAGACTTACCGTATGTACTCTTCTCGGTGGATTGGATCTGGGAATACCGGATTCCCATCGCTATCATTACACAAAACAGACCTCAAACGATGTATCCCGGCTCGATCGACGAGGGCTTGAGAAATTATAAAGACATACAACTAAAGATAGAGATATACGGTTGGAAAGAGATATTCTACGATGTTTATGATCCAACACATCTTGTCCATCCTGATCGACAGTTTCGGCCTGGAAAACGCCTTCCCGGCGGCAACTAACATCAAGGAAAGCTGCATGGGTCGAAAGCCCAATGATAGCACGAGCGGCTACACAAAGTCGCTGAGGGTGAGACAGTTGTCCAGCGGGCCATCGAGCGCTTAATTGGCACCAGCAGAACCCATGTCGCAGGCGCGTAGACGAGATCAAGCATTGGCGGATACATATTCTTGGCATGAACGGGCGATTTACATGGACAGGATCATCTATTTAGCGAGATTGTGAAGATGTATCGGATTGGAAGGAAAATGCGGCGCAGCACATGGGAATGTTAGCTTAGATTACAAATTTGGACGGCAAATCATAAGGTTAAGAAATGTCTAAGCGCCGCAGCTTGACATGGCTGAGTCTAGCCTTGGTGTGACTTATTTCAGGGGTCGTTTCTAAATCGAGAACCCATTGCCAAACCTGCAGACGGCAGGTGACTGAGTGCGGGTTTGAGTGCGAACATCTGCCGACTGTACGGAGTACACATCTTGTATTGTTGAACAGGAGTAGCGACTGCCTGACATGATATTTCAAGGAGAATAATGGTGGAAATACTGTAGATTGCAAGAGTGGAGGAAATGTAGATTCTGGCAATCAATTGGCTGGGCGGCTGTGCTGGAGAGGGTGGAGCAGCGGCGGGCGCTAAGAGCCGGCCGTCCTAAACAGGAAACGAGGGCTAGGGTTTTCGCGCACACCCGGCGCCGGCGCGCTAAGCGAGAAAACCCACATCACATCTACAGCTGCCTCAACTCCAATCTCTCAACGACGACGACGACACCGACGACCAGCTTCCTGTCGACACAATGGCGTCTCGACCTACCGTCACCATCACCACGGCGGATGGCAAGCCCAGCGGTGCCACCTACCCGCTGCCGGCTGTGTTCTCCTCGCCAATCCGCCCGGACATTGTGCAGTAAGTCGCCCGAATCCGAGTCGTTTCGCCGGACGGCCTCTGATCGCTGTATAGGAAGGTTCACACCGGTATGGCGAAGAACAAGCGACAGCCATATGCTGTGAGCGAGAAGGCCGGTGAACAGACCTCTGCCGAGTCCTGGGGTACCGGTACGTGAAAATTCGGTCAATTTTTTTTTGAAGTTGAGAGAAACTGATGTGGAAATCGCAAGGTCGCGCTGTTGCCCGTATCCCCCGTGTGTCGGGTGGTGGTACTCACCGTGCTGGTCAGGCTGCCTTCGGTAACCAGTGCCGTTCTGGTCGTATGTTCGCCCCGACCAAGGTGTGGAGGAAATGGCACCAGAAGATCAACCTCGGCCAGAAGTGAGATGACACCTGGATTCACGCGACATGGTTCATTACTGACGATGTGCACAAGGCGTTTCGCTGTCGCTTCTGCTCTGGCTGCCTCCTCTGTTCCTTCTCTCCTTTTCGCCCGTGGCCACCGCGTTGCCAACGTTCCCGAAGTTCCTCTCGTCGTCGACTCCAAGGTCTTCGAGAATGGCGCCATCACCAAGACCAAGGCTGCTGTTGCCCTGCTGAAGGGCGTCGGTGCTGGTCCTGACCTGGTCAAGGTCCAGAAGTCCCGCAAGCTGCGCGCTGGTAAGGGTAAGATGAGGGGCCGTCGCTACCGCCAGCGCCGCGGTCCTCTGATCGTCTACAACCCGGAGAAGGACGGCAAGGAGCTCGTCAGGGCTTTCCGCAACATCCCTGGTGTGGAGACCTCGTCTGTCTACGCGCTGAACCTGCTGCAGCTGGCTCCTGGTGGTCACCTGGGCCGCTTCATTGTGTGGACGTCCGCTGCTTTCGCCGCTCTGGACGAGTTGTACGGCACGACCACTACTCCTGCCGCCCTGAAGAAGGACTACCTCCTGCCTTCAAACGTTCTTGCCAACGCCGACATTGCCCGTCTGATCAACTCGTCCGAAATCCAGTCGGTGCTGCGCGAGCCTAAGGGCGAGGCCCGCACCAAGCGCACCAACGTGCAGAAGAAGAACCCTCTGCGGAACCGCCAGGTGCTGCTCAGACTCAACCCGTACGCCGCGGCCTACTCGAAGGAGAAGCTGGGTCAGAAGGGTGTTGAGCACGGCAAGCCGGAGCGTGCTAGTGAGACGTTCCACAAGATCCTGTCTGAGGAGTAAACTTTTCTTTGTTTCTTTTTATTTTAAAACAAAGGGTTAGCCACAGCTGCATGAATGAATGGAATGCTTGTGCGATAATGCATAATATTTTCAGTAGTCTTCTGTCTTGCAAGCACTTGTAAAGCATATCAAACTCGGGGACATGCGAAAAAAAAAAGGTCCGCATTTTTGTCTTTCTGTTCCCAAGATTCATTTTCCTCGATTTTGCCGTAGTCCCTCCACGTGCAATATAAGCATTCACAAGTAGATGTAGAGATATAGATAAGAAATTTGCATCAGTCGCAAATCCCTCCTGCTGATGATGGTAAACCTACCTAACAGTCGGCAGTCATACCAATTGCTCGAAAAGGTCGAACCTACAAAGCTCCTTTGCCAAGTCTACACTACGGGACATCACCTCTTAATCCAGACACTATTCTTGCAGGCCAACCTTTCCCTGCCAGAAAGTACATAGCTACTGGTAGTAGTTGGAAATAATTACAGGGAAATTTCTTTGTTTTTTTCCTATATTTCTTTTTTTTAAAAAAAAAGCTTATGGGTAGTTAAGATGGAGAACTGCATTATATAGACCAAACTATATATATTTAACTCGATCAACATCCGTTATTAGTGCCAAACCTAAATCAGATCCAACATCAAAGTGTAAACTTGATTGAATCTGCGTGATTTTCTCTCTTTCTTTCTCCTACCTGGAACTTTTCTAGATTTCAACCGGGAGATTCCTTCCAAATATGCAACTACCAGTTTGTATCACGACTCAGACCGCCTGCGAGCGCGCAACCTTACCCGAAAGGGGAGTACCATAACATTCCCGACCAAGGTTGGAAGTATATCTAATCTCCAACTGCCATACTTTATCAATTCAATTGTCATTATTACATCTATCACCACGGTATTTGATTTTCCTGGTCATATCTCATCTTTCATCTGGCATCTGCTATCTACCATCTTCATCTACAGTCAGTCAGACACCATGGGCTACGCCATCATGTACCCCAATACAGCCCCCCAGCGCGAAGCTCACGAGAATGCGCTGGAGGCGATCGAAGCACGAATCATCGAACTCGGGGAAACCAAATTCGAGTTTTCTGCACTTTAGCAGGAGAAGATTCGTGTCCTGTCCATGCCTCTCGCGGAGGACCATGGTGCCAGTCGTTTCAGTCCATGTTTCTTCAGTCCGTACCACGAATGCTTTCTCATCGACCCGCCTGAGGAAGTCGAGAAGGATGGCAATGATAATGACGATGTGAAGGAGTTATCGGAAAAGGCGAAGGAGCGGCTTGAACGGGCGCAACCGCTGTTTTTGCTGAGTTGCTATTTCCGTACATACGGGTCCTCGTGCGAGGAAGATATCGAGGTGAAATTCAAACCATCGCCCGGAGAATGGGTATTCAGCGAGAAGCGAGAGCCTCTTCTTACTATCTATATATATATAAGTTGGTTTTTATCTTGCTCACATCTTTACGCACAGGTACAACAAAATCGCGAGAAAGCATCTTATTGAGCACCGTCCTGATTTTTGGCAATATCTTTCCATTTCTGAGGCTCCTCCAGCCCCTCACTTTCGCTGCGAGATTCTTTACACCATCGTCGGAGACGATCAGCACCTGCTCCGCGGTGAACTGCTTACGATCATCCGCCTGATAAGGGCACGGCTGAAGATAAAGTCGGTGCGCATGACGATGATGGGGCATATCGCCGTTCCGGTCAGTTCTTCCATGCTCTTCTCGTTTTATTACTGGTTGTTGATCATTTCACAGGTTTTGCTCTTCAGTACATGAAACCACGCCAGGCGCGGATTCTCCAAGGCCATTTCGACGGGAATGAGCTGATTGTGCACTGCGGTAAGCTCTATGACTTTAGTGAGAAGAACGACGAGGCCCGGAAGTTGTTTATGCAGTGGCAACTCTCTCGTCCAGTTGGCAAGACCAAAATGAACGAGCAGTAACTCACAACTCATCGAATGTGCATTGCACGGCAAGAAAAAAAGTTCTTACGGTTCTTACAAAGGTTCTCATGTAATCTAATGTAGACCAGTACCCACTAGGTAATATTTCTAATAATAATATCCATCGCAAGACCGATTGATTCTTGTATTCAATGGGTGATCTTAACAACGTTCTCGATCTACATGCTTACTCAGAAGCTACTATATCTTTGTTGATGATGAGTCAAGTGCAGTATCCAGCTCTATGGTATCTGTTGGAAAAGGGTCATGGCTAGGCTGTATATAGCAGGAATGGAAGAATGTGTAAGAATTCTTGTTATTTATTGTCTGTAATCAAGTAAAAGAGTGTGGGCATCTAAACCGGCTCGAGTCAATGCTTTCTCGCATCCAACTACATCAAGTCCTTGGTTTGGCTTAGGAGGCCAAACTAGAGGCCCTGGTGCAGATTCAGAATTCAAGTGAGAAGCTGACTCGATAGAATTTCATCTTGCTGATGGGTCTGGCGGAGAGGTAGGAAGGATAAAGCAAAGGTAATATTAAGATGCAACAGGGAGACGAATGGATTGAAAGATGAAGAAACGGGTGGGAGGGTTGTTATTTATTGTAAGCCAGTGGGGAAAGATTATTCTGCACTGGTGCCCGATGCATGCCTGCTGGGGAAAAAAAAAGAAAAAGAAAAAAATTGAGCAAGAAGTCTGTCTCCACATGTAAAGCCCAGCCAAGTAAAGCCAGCAGAAGGGTTAAAATACCGGGGTTTAATGAATCTTCCAGTTTGACAACATTTGCAAATAGGAGAGCCGAGAGAAATCTGATAAATGTTTCAAGAGTAAGCAATATACTTGCAATGCGGTGTGCTTTAAACTATTGTCTGACTTGCTACCAATGTTCTTCTACCTATCAAAACTTAGAGAGGTTTTGCAGCCGACTGGACAGAGGACAACTCACTCAATTACCTACCTAAGTAATTGAGGTAAGTCCAGCATATTACTGTAAATGCAAGGCAGTAGTAGTTACCTCCATAGGTAGCTAGTTCCAAATTGGCCCTACACCTGTTCAGTAGTGGCGTTCATGCTGTGAACCAGGAACCCCAGGTACTTTCTTTCATTACTAATACCCTACATTTAATTATTCTGATATTAATTCTCTATTGACAAGACTCCTCCTAAAACCCTTTATAATTTAGGTATAAAATGTCTTTCTACCTGATATTGTCAAACTTATAAGTCAGAATGAGCCCATCTAGTTTTCTAATAGAAGTCACTCTGAAATGCCAGCTAATATGTTGCCACGTATGCCCCTATCTGCCTAGGGTATCAAAAAATACATTACATAACCTACTTATATAAACGCCTATGTACTTCACGACTTATTTGGATTCATGCGTCAACAATTTTCTTAGCAACATTGAGGACTGCTTCCGGCTGGCTCAAGAAAGGCGAGTGTCCCGCAGTGCAGGTCTCCTTGTGGATAGTCACGCCCTTCTCCTCAGCCTTTTGGACCATCGACTGCTGCACCGCCAGCGGCAAGGCCTGGTCGTTTTCGCAGAACAGGTATGTGACCGGATGATAGAGATACGCCGTCTGGGTGATGGGCGTCGTCTGAGCGACGGCCGGACAAGGCTTCAGCTCCGACACCCAGTGATCTTGCTCCTCCTTGGACAGGTCGTTGTAGAACCGACGCGCCGGCTCGAGCATGACGCACATTCCTTTCTCCTGTAAAACATCTCAGTACATGCACTTTTTTTCAAGCAGATTAATAGGGGAGGGGGGGAAAAAAAATCTCACGTCGACGGGGATATGAGGCGGGAATTTCCCTCCCAGCGCCGAGCGCAGGGAATCGCCCAGCGCAAGCAAGAAAGCGCACATGTATACCAGGTGGATGACACCGCCTGCAAGACCCCTGGCCTCGCGGTCCTTCTTTGCGAATTCCTTATCAACGGCCTGGGTGGCCACAACTCCGCCGTAGGAGTGGGCTATCACCAGCACGTCCTTCTGCTCCGTGTCGACCAGCTTCTTGAGCTCGTCCCGGATCACCTGGGCGTCTTCCATGAGGCCGATCGGTGGCAGCTGGCCCACGCTGGGGTGCAAGGGGCAGGAGGTCGGGAAGTCATTGGCTTCGAAAAGATCCCTGACGCGGCGGAAGTGGTTGGGGTTGTGCCAGGAGCCATGGACGAAAAGCACTGTAGGTTTCGTCGATGTCATTGTAAATTTCTTTAACTTAAATTAGACGCGCGGGGTATATAGTTTCAGCAACCACGTTATCTTGTTCCTAGTATATGCAATACAGAAAAAAGAAAAGAGCATGCATTCATTCTTCTCCACAAGTCAAATATATGCAACGTACGTACATGTATGCACTTTCTGGCTGTACAGTATATACAAAAGAAACCAACTCGAAGCATAAAAACGAATGGCTATCAACGCTCAAAAAAGGGTGGGTAGGTAAGAACCACGTAGAGGCGAGCCGAAAAAACCGGAAGCAAATCAGCGGTTCTCTTCAATTGTTGTTATTGCATTGGGGCAAACCTTATCCGTCTGCTAAGCCTGCCTACAATCCAGACAGACAGTCGCATAACGCACGAAGGAAAACTTAATGAACAGCCTCGTGGCACGCCTGACCGGGCAATATTACAATAGGATTGTTGGATTGGACTGAAAATTTGGATAGGTAGGTAAATATTATTGTTATAGCGGTTGTTCCAATGATTGGAACTTTTGCTCAGCCAGTAGGAAGCAATCAGTAGCAATTACCTAATTTGTCCTCCGTATGGACAGACCTCTTGGCAAAAAAAACAAAGCTGAATTGATAACCGCTGGTTCCAGCGCTGATCCCAGCCCCACAGTGAGGCTGAAAAAAAAAGTCGATCATCGATGGATTGCCTGCCTACATCTGCCTACATTAGGCATGTATGGAATCTGTACATATGCACAGCCCTCTCAAGTGTGTCATGCTTGAATGTGCAGCTGTTCTAGCAGATTTTCTGGTCAATGTTGGTATTATTTTCTTTAGAATATTAATTATCTTCTATATGAGATACAGGCAGTTAACCTTCTATCAATATAGTTTTGGTCCATGCCTAGCTTAGGCAGCCTGTATCATTCTTGCATTAGATACATGCCATCCATCCGTCAGTGTAGCAGTAGCTTTTTTTCCTGCTTAACAACACAACACATTCATAAGGTAGGTATGTACCTAAGGTAGTAGTCAACGCAGACGATGGATTCTCGACTAGGATTGACAAGTCTGTAGTCAAGTAAAGAGGAGCAAAGGAAAATGGATTAGTCTAGGCTGGTCATCTATAAGCCTAAGGAACCATGTATGATCAGCTTCATCTCCATTCTTCTCAGGTAGCATTTCCTAAGCATTGAGGGATTTACTTCAGGAACTGTAACTGGAAGTGGGCCTCAATTCTGATTTCTGAATGAAGGAATCTTTCTTTCCTTGGTCACGCTGCAGGCACCTAGGAGTTGGGAAAAAAAATCCTTTGATCTGTTAGGTAAGTAGTAGCAGGAATGCGACAGTTACCACAAGCAAGCAAATACTACAACTATACGGAGTACGTAGGGTGGTTAGGTAGACAGACAGATGGGTAGCGCTTCTTGGCCACTTGGGTATGCACATCCCTAGGTATCGACTACCGAGTACTACTACCACCTATATACTAGGTACCTACGTGCTATTATCACACCGGCATCCCTAAAGCGGGAAATCTTTCCAAAAATAAAAACCATCGACAAGTAATACCACGGCAACCTTAAATCGGAACGAACGTGGTGGAGCGCCGATCCTAATAGTATGGTCCCTAGGTAAGATACCTATGTAGGTATAGTATAGTACGGAGTATAGACAGTGTCTTTTTTTCTGTACCCCAGACAAGACTTCGAACAGAAAGGAAATCTTGTTTTCAGTTTTATGTCACTCGTCTTACACACACACACTCTCTCTCTCTTTCTGCCATTTAGCAGGCTATGTGACATTTATTTTTTTTCTCGGCTGATATGTTCGATCAAATTTGCATGCAGCATTTCTTTTTAACTTATACAGTAGTACTATGGTAGGTAGCATAGTTGAGTAATTACATACACAGCTGCACGGTCATACATACAACAACACAAAAAAGAAAAAAAAAAAAAGAAAAGAGGCTGAGCCATTCTTGCATCCACCTATCTGTACTCCGTATATACTATACTACATTTTATTTTGTTTATTTTCTCCTTCAGCCACTTATCAAAATATTATGTCACCTATTATGCAATATTTCCATCCATTGGTGATCCTGTTTCAAATCCTCTTTGGGGCCAAATCCGAATCCATGACGAATCCATGACGTCTCGAGTATCCATAATGGGTAACATGCCAATTTTTTGGTTCTTTTTTATATTTATATAAGATTTGGGTTATTATTACCTTACTCCGTAAGTAGGTACGGAGTATGGAGTAGGTATGTAATGTAATGTAATTAGCAGGAGCTCCTGGAGCAGGAGTACTGTACCTAGGGAAAAAGGGGGAAAAAAATTCAATTGACTAGTAATAATTCGGGTTCATTTCATTGGGTGTGCACGGAGAAACTCCACATATAACCAGAAAAAAAAATTCGAATTCAAAGTTCACGAGCTAGGGGCGTCCGTACAGTACCAAGGATACATTCTGGGGGGATCGACTTACGGACGTAACTTTATAACTTACCTGTAATTATTAACTACCTAAACTTAGGTACCTTACCTTAGCTATTTAATAGAGGTCCTAGGAATCCACATACCTAACTTTCAGAACGTTGCAGTCCGCCATAACCTTTTTGTGCTTAAGGTTAGCTACATGATGGCGTTGTTACTATGTGTATGCCCCGTACATAGGAACAGTGCATACGGAGAAAGTAGCTGGACTACGGAGTAGGATCATAGGCGTGAATAAGGTACAGTACAGTACAGTACACAATTCATTAATGCTCGAAGAATCCATAGATTATCCCTCTCACTCTAGACGCATCACCAAGGATTTTCTGAGATAAGACTTGTTTCTTCGGGATATGAATCGTCCATCAGATCTAGATCAGCTGGCTGACAGCAAACATCGAGCAGCTAAACGAGCAGAGACGAGCATGTCTTGGTTCTCTACAGAGTTATGCCCCCGTAATTTGTGTCCTAATTCGGACTAGCGGCCAGCTGCTGCGGCTGCTGATTGGCCTGCGAGGTGCGGAGTTGCATGCCGGCGGTGCCTCGCCGCAGCTGGAGCAGAACCAGCAGATAAGTTCTTAACTTCATACAGTACTACCGTGATCTCCACCCAAAATTGGGCGAGCTCCATGAAAACAGTGCTATTCTTCGCCCCCGATCGGGAGTTGGGTCTGCCGGCCTTTTGGCGTGTGCTCTGCGGGACACGACACGGGAGTTGAAGGGTCGAAAAAGCAATGTGCAGGTTCAGCACCCTCGTCCAAGGCGCACTG
>NW_013562797.1:0-11400 GCF_000968595.1 Rasamsonia emersonii CBS 393.64 | reverse complement strand
AATAATAATCGACAATAATAACTCTTACTTGTACTCCGCCTCGTCCCATCGGGAGGCCGCGGGGGCCAACTCCCGGTGCTGCCTTGGCAGCAGGCCTCCAGTTGTCTGCACATAGTACTCTTGTTTCTTCTCGTCACCATGCACGAACGTCTCGAACTCGGACCGTGCTTCGTTTTCTTGTTCTTTATACTCAGCCTTGCACAGCGTTTTCGAAAGCTGGTGCCTCTTGTATTCTTCGTAATCTTCTCTCTGTTCTCCCTCCCAAGTTCTTGGAGGATTTCTCCCATATGCTTGTTTACGAGCTCTCACGTGGTCCCGTTGGCTGTGCATTGGAGGGGGAACTTCTTTCAAAAAGTCTTCCAGCGACCGGCTGCGCCGACGCTGTTGGTACAGATGATTGTCCATGACGGTTCTTGGAAGATAAGCAAGGAGGTTGTTTTTAGCGATTGAACGAATCTCGAAAAAGAAAGGAAGACAGAAGCTGTGTGCGTATCACTATCATTCAAGTCCGGGTAGAGTGTAAGTCGCCGTTCTTTTCCATGTTGGATGAGGTCGTAGAGGTCAATCAGTGATAGGATTATGTGTTGAAGATAGAACATCAGGGACCTGCCGTCAATTCACCCTGAACCGTCTGTATGGAGGGGCGCATTGGTGCTACGCTGAACATCAGTCACGAAATCACCCGGGGGCCAACCAATCAATGGGTCTGTGGAGTGACTGGTGACTTGAATTCAGCACTCGCAGCAAGTTGTGAGTCGCTCGGAAAGTGACTGCTTGGTTTCCTCAATAGAACAGCACAGAAGATTCTGGGCCAGCGTGCCCAAGTCCACGGGCGAATTCGATGCGGATCGCGTCGAAAGCCACTGCGTAAACGGTGCTTCGCGCTAGTCAGGCCTGGGACATCTGCTCGCCCGCCTGACAGAGCAGTTCCCTTCCCTCTCAGACACGCCTTACAATTCATCCATCGCCAAATCACCCACCGCGGCACCACGATTCTCCAATATGGGGTCCTGTTTGCTTCTCGAAGATCTTCCGACAGAGCTTCAGGCCCTCATTATGAGGCAAGCTCCGACGATCGAGTCGTTCTACTGCCTCATACGTGCCTCACCTTGTTATTACCGAGCATTCTTGTTCATGAAAGAAGACATTCTCTCCCATCTGGCCCGCCGAATCTTCCATCCCAGTGTGATGTCAGATGCCCTCGCAGTGGTAGAAGCAACCAAAAGTATGGAGCGCCGACCAACTCGAGCGCTCCTCATGTCTTTTTCTTGAGAGACTAGAGCGCCGCAACTTGGAAGAGGTGCTCTCAGTCAAGAGGCTGCCTCTGTCTACTTCTATTTCATTATGCCAGCTTCATCGAACCATCAACTTTTTCATCGACGACTACATCACCCAGACAGCAGCCTTCTTAGACACTCAGTTCTACTGGACCTCATCCAGCAACATCGGAAGAAGGCCGCAGCAACAAGGACATTGTTCATTCAGAAGAAGAGATTAGTCCGGCCTTCGACGATCCTCTCTCAGCTGCCGAAATAGCACGGCTCCAACGAGCATTCTGTCGGCTTGAACTTTTCGGTTGCTTGTTCTACAACGACATCGAAAATCATGCCATTCTCAGCCCTCAGGAACAGTCCGATATGTTTCTCGCCAATTTCCCATACTGGCAGGTTGAGGAAATAGCATGTATCCGTGATTACCTCATCCGCCGACTGTGCGGACCGTTCGATCAGGTCGAAAACTATTGGGTGGAATCAAAGCTCAAAGAAGGTCTCGATATGGCTGATCGGTGGCAATATGAATTTGCCATAGATGTGTCTTTCTTCGGAAGGGATAACAAAGAAAAACAAATCGATACCATGGAATATTTTCTCTTAATTGGTCTGGAAACGCTTCGACGCATCTTTTCAGCAACAGGAGCAGAACTGTATGATCTTGTGTATTCCTATTCTGCAGACGGGCCATTATACACTCTCAATTCCGCTCTCAAAGAGCCTCCGAAGCGTACCCACGAGCACTTCCGGCTGGGGTTCGACTGGAGAAACAGTGCGGTGTTGTCACGTTGCGATCGAGATGATCCCGATTGTCCGAATGAAGGTTGGCTGTGGGCGAGTCACTATCGTCCTACATGGAGATACGCTGAGGATCGCAAGAAAGGCCTGGGAGATTGGGGTTATGTGTTCTGGGACTGCCCAGGACTGGAAGCGTGGGGAGTGCTTGATAAAGAGTGGGTGTCATTTTGCCCACCCCTATCTTCTAACGAGATGAATGCGCTAAGCATCTTAATTTTCAGTCCAGATGAACTGGCAGAGTATAGATTCGACGAGGACGCGAGGGCAGAACAGATCACCGCCGACGAGCGCCTGTGCAGGTTACTGTACTTCCCGCTCGTGCAATAGATACCAGAGACGAACGGGACCTGGCGTCTTTGGTTCAATTATCAACAAGATGCTCGCTGCGTGCCGATTGGGTAGAGGTGTGATTCCTCGGGCAATACACCTACCGCAACTGTGACAGCGAGGAGATGCACTTGATCATTTGTCTTACGATTATGGTCATTAAATGAACAAAAATCGGCCTGTCCATTGACCACAGGGTAACGAATCCCTTGTTAAAAGCTTCAATCTGATTCTTTTTTAATACTTGTTTTTCTTCTTCTTGGGACTAAAAAAAGAAGTTCAGCATTCTTTTCATTCACTTCTCTTTCCCTCGTTTTGTCTTTTTTTTTTTGGACATTTTTTTTGGACATTTGAAAACACAAAGTTGAGCTTTGTTTCTACACAGGAATCAGATTCGAATACGATAACTACATGACCGACAGAAACAGGAAAACTGTATTATCTACCTTTTCAACAATTAGTTGCCAAAACAGCCAGGCTTAATACGTCTGCAGGTGATAAGGTTCATCCGGATCTCAAACATCCTTTGAGATCTCCATGCGCAGGTACAGTGCGCTGCTCCAGCTGATTATTATGGTTTATTTCCTTTTTTACCTAATACAGATGTTGTGCACCTACAAAGCAACAGTCTGTCTCGATTATGATTGGGTGACAGATTAATTAGCGAGATAACCTAGAAACACAATTTCAGAGTTATTATAACCAATCCAGTTAGATTGTGTCCCGAATACGATGATCAAGGGGGTGGCTGGATCTGCAGTGCTTTTGTTGCCTGGCTAGTTCGGCGTCTGATCTCAGGCAACACAAGTGCTGCCTTCTCCGGGCTCCACAGAGATCTCGTATTGGCAAGCGTAAATACTGCAAAATGTCCACCCGTTTACTTACAATGTATCGGGTGAAAGTACGCATATTAATTACTCTATTCTCATCGTTCGACCTAGCTTGCTGTATTGCATCATGTCTTCGCCAACGTCCATCCTCTCCCAGACCCTCCAGTCCATCACCCTCACCAAGATCCGGGAACTGGAGAAGCAGCGCAACACATACGAGACGCGCAAAAACCAAATCCTTGCTGACGCAGATCGCTGCGACAGCCAGCGCGATCGGTTGGCGCTGCTCCTGTCTGGCGTCAACGAGCTACTGTACTCCTCCTCTTCATCCAAGGACCCCACCATCTCGAACATTGAGCGTTGGCTGGACCAATCTCGCTATGATACATCCATCCCCAAGCATCTTCTTCAGTCCTTTGAGGAGCAGTTGCGCGCCAAACTGGCGATCCAGAGCAGAAAGCTCACCTTGGCCGATCTGTACTCTCGTCTGCTGACCGAGTGGATGAACCCGCCTGCCCTATCTGTTTCCAGTCAATCAGAGGAAGACTCGTTTGAGCTTGTGGAGCGCCAGAAGCAACGACTCCAGGAGCTGTGCGACCAGTTTGAGGCCGTCGTCTTCGAGCCGCTCGAGACAGACGAGGCTGAGATCCACGAGTTCATGCGCTCGCTTTTCCCTGATGCGGAGAGTATCAAGGCTCTCGAGAATCTTCGAAAGAAGATAAACGATGAGAGCACTTCCATCCTGACGGAGGAAGCGCCGTTCACGGAGGACTCCCTTACAAAGTGCATCAAGGGACTGCTGACCGAGAATATCCTCAGCGACGAGAAGCAGGCCATCCTGCGCGACTTCCTGCAGAATAAGGTCGCGCTGGCAGAGATTGCTGATGTCCTCAATATGCGATATGCCGACATCAAAAATTGGGACTGGCATGCTGGCGACAAAGGCATCCCCGTCATACCTCGGCAGCAGCTGAACGGGAAATACCGCATCTGGATGGACGAAGATGTGCTCCAGACCATCTTTGTGCAGTACATCGGTATCCGCCTGTGCATGCTACTCAAGGCGGTTCTGAGGGGATTTATCAACGATGAGTCGGTCTGGAATTGGGCCAGCGGGGCTCGAATGACACAGGGCGACATTGATAGACGCAGGTATTACCTCGCGACTAGCTGGAAATCGAGCGCAAATGTCGAAGCCGAGCGGAAGGAAAGCTACATCTCTACATTCTTCCTCTCTCAGCTGCCCACCACAGAGAGTTCGCTGTATGAATCGGGTGGCGGATACGACAATGACGACGGCGACGACGACGACGACGACGACGACGACGACGATGATAATGGTAATCCCAAAAGCAATGGGTCGACAAGTATCAAACAGAAACTTCTGCGCAAGCTCGCCACTGAGGTTCTCCTCCATCGTCATCTCCGCGGCGAAGTGGCGGTCGTGCAGTCAGACTTGAAGTGGTACGCGACCGGTCTTCCTCACAGCACCATTTTCGCCGTGATGCGCTTCGTGGGTTTCCCGGAGGAGTGGATCCAGTTCTTCAAGAAGTACCTTGAATCTCCGTTGAACATGGACCGTTCTTCGGACGACAGAGTGCCCGTCGGACCCCGGATTCGCAAGCGGGGAGTTCCTATGGCTCACTCTTCCGAGAAGTTTCTCGGTGAACTGGTCCTCTTTGTTCTGGATCTCGCTGTCAACAGAGAAACCGGCATGCTCTTGTACCGTCTACACGACGACCTCTGGCTCTGTGGCGAGCCGAAGAAATGTGCGCGAGCGTGGGAGGTGATGCACCGATTTGCGCGGGTCATGGGACTAGAATACAACCAGAGCAAGACGGGATCTGTCTACCTGACAAAAGACAAGAGGGACTCGAAGGTCGTCTCAGTTCTGCCCAAAGGCCCTGTGACGATTGGGTTTCTGACGCTGGACGCCGAGTCCGGCGAATGGACCATCGACCACGCCCAAGTGGACGCGCATGTGCAGCAGCTGCAAAAGCAGCTGAATGCGTGCGACAGCGTGCTCTCGTGGGTGCGGACGTGGAACAGCTGCATCGGCCGGTTCTTCAGCCACACGTTCGGCGAGCCGGCCTTCTGCTTCGGGCGTCGCCATGTGGACGCCATTCTCGAGACATACGAGCGGATGCAGCGCACCCTCTTTGGCGGCTACGGTACCACCGTCACTGAGCACCTGCGACGCATGATCCGCTCGCGCTTCGACGGCGTCTCCGACGACGACATCCCGGACGCCTTCTTCTTCCTACCCGAGGAACTGGGCGGCCTGGGCCTGCGCAACCCGTTCGTGCCGCTGTTCCTCGTGCGCAACAATCTTGACAAGGAGAAAAGCCCCGAAGAGCGACTGGCAGACTTCCTCGCGCGCGAACGCGAAGCATACCAGACGAAGAAGAAGCAGTTCGACGAGCTCTCCGAGTCAGCCCGTCGGCGGCGCTTCATGGCCTTCTTCCCGAACGAAGACATCCACAAGGCCAGAGACGTCGACCCGGACACCTTCATGTCCCTTGATGAATTCTCCCGCTTCCGCGAATCCGTCAGCCAGGATCTGCACAGCCTCTACCTGTCGCTGATGAGCATGCCGCCGACAGAGGACATTCATCTGACGCGGGAGGTGCGGCACGCGCTGGACCAGCTCAAGTCGACGACGGGGCAGATCGCCACCGCGAAGAAGATGATGGCTAGCGCGACCAAGTGGATTTTGCAGATGTACGCGGGGGAGATGTTCGAGCGCTGCGGCGGGCTGAGTCTCGTCGAGAAGAGGTACTTGCCCACGGGGGTGTTGGCCATGATGCGCGGGAAGAAGGTTACGTGGCAGATGGTTCTGTAAGCCCTATCGACTATGATGTATGTATGTACATATGTCCAGTATGGATATATCTGCATGGTAATACATTATAGTTACGTTGAAATATGAAATCCATGGGACAAAGGAAGAAAGAAAGATATTCTAGCCATAATTAGGGCTAGAAAAGGGGTTTATATAAAGAGTAAAAAGTACTATTTGTATGTACATACAGTACATGGTAACTAATTTTACCTTGTGGTTACAATAATATACAGATTTTACTTTTGGCCATTTCACAGAGAAATTGGACTGGTCCTCGCAGCCTATCGGGGAACACGTTAGTCAGCCTAACCCCTGTATACGGGCGTAGTTAGCCAAAAATCAAGAAGACACCTTTTCACAACCTGTGGGCCGGCCTAAGAGATTGAGCGACAAGATAGCTTTTGCGGTGTCATCTGCGTCTGGAAGAATTCCAGAGGCTGCAGCGGATCAGCATACACTGTCTGAAGATTCCACTCGGAGGAAGCAACGCACCAAACCAGCGATTCCTGAATTGTTCTCTAGGTGGGTCTCCAGGAAGTCTGCAATTTTGGAGTGGTCAGGAATATAAGATACAGAAGTAGATGTTACGGACCAACAAACCGCAGTGCAACGTGGAAATGCGGCACAGCAGAAGAAAACCCCGCAGGGACAAGGAAATAAGGCACACACCTCGCGAAGCGTCCAGGAGGAAATTGGCAAGACGAACAAGGGGACGACGGAATATTAAAGGGCGTTCCTTACCATCATGTATCTACTCTTATTCGCGCTGAATAATAATCCCTTACTTCGTTGTCTAAGGGGTCGAACTAAGGTAGCTTGAGTAGGCGTGCCTCTTGTTTTTTTTTCCGCAGCGAATCTATACCGTGGGTACCATTATAATACCTCATCGACAGGTTGAGATACGGGGAACAGTCCCAGGAAGTGTGATCATTTCATCATATATCCTTCGAAACGACCAACCCAGGAGACAACGCACAACTAAGTTGACAATAGATTCGGTCATTAGAGATCTTTAACCTGTTGTTACAGATTGTGCCGCCAGGAATCTCACACACAACGAGTCTGTATGGACCTCATCGCACATGTGTCCAGAATGTGGTATCGGACTCTTCTCGATTAGTGAAAGCTAGAGGATCAATATCCATGAATGTACTGTACAGTACATATGGACGCCTAATTTCTCGGCTGCCCCCCTCTCGCCCTAAAACTATCCCTTTTGCCCCCCAACCTACTTTTTGCCTTTTTTTTTGGGAATAACCCAGTATTTTTTTACGGTAATGCATTGTTTTCTTTGAAAACTGGCATGTTCATTACTATAAGACATCCCTGAACCATAGGAAGAACCCCCCTGTGAGCCCTACAAGGGAACCCTTGTGGAAAGAACCCCTCGCCGCAGGCTTCCTGACAGGCAAGTTTGTCAACAACCAGCACGAAGGCACCCGCTTCAGAGACGACAACCCTCTCGGCAAGGCGGCGCAGAAACTGTTCAGTGCAGAGCAGTCAGTTGTGACAATATTACTATTCTTAACTATTTCTATGTAGCATTTTATATTTATTTCTTTTTTTTTTATTATTCTTTTTCTTTCTCTTTCCCAGTGTTTCATCTCCTCGTATATTATATATATTACTAGCTACTTACTACCCTAGATTATTAGTTTAAATTCTATTCATTCATACTCATTTTACCTATCCGAGGATTTGAGAGCTTTACATCTTACGTCTCACTGCTACCTCCTACTTCAAAAGATACAGTACATCCTGCCAGAATCGACACCGCTCTGGCAATAGTTTGATGATTCCGCTCTCATCATCTTGCACAGGACGTACAAAATTGCTTCCTAGGTTCTGGACCGTCAACGTCAAACCCGGACCCGTCTTTGCCTCTGCCGGCGGAAAGAAAGGTAATCCAGGCCCGTTTGGTTGGCCCGTCTCCGCGAATCGCGTAATGTAACGCTGCAGCAGCTCTGCCACGGTCGTGTTAACCGTGTTGACCCCTTCGACCTGTCCGAAGTCGTAGAAGGTATACGACAAGTCGGCGCCGTGGACGGCGGGCGGGACGGAGAATTCATATGCGTACGTCGGCGTCACGAAGCTCGCCTGGTCCATGAAGCGCGCGTTGCACACAACGGTGGCGTCCGCAAAGGTCAGGTTGTTCCGCTCCGTCTGGTTGGTGTAGCCCTGGGAGCCGTCGAAGACCGGCGGGTACAGTTCCTGGGTGATGGTCTTCAAGGCAGCGGGATTCTGAGCCAGAGGCGTGATGAGGGATTTCAGGTAGGCTTCATAGGATGCTTCATCTGTGACTAAACTGTTGGGCACGAAGCGAGAGCCCTCATCCCGATTGTGGCCCGTGAGTACGGAAATGTTCCGATTAAAGCGCTGCTGTTGAAATAGCTTACCCGGTAGGTCGGGAACGTAGTTGCCGTCAGGAACAATGCCTGGAAATAAGTCGATCAGCGAGTGGCTAGAAATTCTGACGAAGAAAGTAAAATTACCAAAGGTAAAAGTTCCAAAGGGTCGCGAATTCCCCACGAGAAGCGCATTCAGCTTCTGCAGATCGGCCGACGACATGTTGCGGAGTGCGGCGAGCGAAGAGACGTTTCCAAAGCTGAGGATCGCTTCGACGTGAGAGTTTGGAGATGGATAGGTCGGCAGCCGGAAAGGGCTTTGCGCAATGGCGCCTTGAAACGGAGAAGGTCCTTTGGCACCCCCGTACGCGGTGATATGGGCTTCAACAGAGGTGGCACCGGCTGACTCACCGGGGATGGTCACCTTGGCAGGATCGCCACCGAAGAGATGGATGTGTTTCTGGACCCATTCGAGGGCAAAGCGCTGGTCCAGCAAGCCCGCGTTTGGGTGTTACCCCATCGCCATGCATCCATCCCTTAACTTGTCAGCGCTATCTATAGTCATAGAGAGAGAGAGCTTGATGCAGATGAAATCCTGGCAGAACTCACAAAAAGACCGAGACGGTAGTTTATCGACACGAGAATCACTCCCTGGCTGCCGGATTGCTGGCTCCGCGTCACCAGGCCATGGCCTTGCCCGCTGGCGTCTTTCCAGCCGACGACAAAGACGCCGCCAGGAATCCACACGAGGACGGGCGCACGACTCGTCTGACGTGTTTCCCAGATTCCTTGGGGCACTAACACATCGAGGAACAGGCAATCTTCCGACGTGCGCGGATCGACGGGTGGAATGTCGTCGGCGGTGAATGGCGAGACAGCGCCTGTAGTGAGCCACTTGGGATAAGCTTGGGGGCAGATGACGCCGCTTGCGTTTTGAACTGCAGTGCGGTTTACCGGCGGGGGAGCTGGAGCATTGAAGCGCAAAGGCCCGAGGGGTGCGGCGGCGAAGCGGATGTTTCCGAAGGTAACGAGGGTGTCGTTCTGGAAGGAGATTCTTGTCAGTCTCGAGTTGGCAGTAACAGGGCGCAGATGCCTTGTTAAATAGATGGGTATGCAGAGCTTACAACCACGCAGCCCTGGTTCAGTTGATAGCCAAGGTCCACAATGTAGGAAGAGTTGGACGGATTCGAGAACCACCAGGAAGTGATCAGAGGCGTGAATATTGCAAAGAGTGCGACAGCAACTGCAAGAATGGTGAAGACTGAGAATAAAACATGTTTATTAGCACATTAATCACAAGGGGAGATCGAAAACAATGCAGTCATGATCCCTCAAACAAATATAGTCCATACTGGAAACTATGTAAGGAGATGACATAGTAGTGGCTGTGGAGTGTGGACACTTGATGTTGTAAATAGTGACTGACAGGGTTACCGTACTATACAAAGCGGGAATGTATTTAGAAAAGCAAGCAAAGGCAGGCATAGAATAACCTGCCTTTATTATAGCTCTAGTTCATTAGATTCCGGACGCCCCTTCCTCTCCCTCTCGTGTTGCGCGTAAGCTGCAACCTAGACTTGCCATCTTTCTAAACCTCTACTATGCCATCATGAACCCAAATACAGTTCTATAGAGCTAGGTCCCTATATACAGGCAAAATCATTCGCTATTATAAGGCTAGGCTAGGTTTATATTAAATCACCAAGGATTTATTCTTTTGCAAAGTATAGTTTAATATTAATATTATAACCCAAGATATAGCTTATATAAAAAGAAAAACCTTACTATAAACTAGCTAGCCTAAAACACTTGCAAAAGGGACTAACAGATAATTTTTTAGTCCATTTATCAAAATCTAAAGGTAGACTGGCCGCATGGACAGGAAATTCCAGGTAATGCGGTGCCCTAGTATGTTATCTAGATCTGCCGTCGTCTTGTGGGGAAGCCTAAGTCCAGCAGCTCACCTCGTCGATAAGTGACAGATATAATAATACTATTATTAGTACAGGTACTAAGGCTATAAAGTCCTTGATGAGCTATCTACCTTTGCTAGCTTTAATGCTGTTTTTAGTTAGAATTTGCTACATCGTGGCTATTTTAACTTTATTTATGAAGCCTATATGGTCCTATTCTACGGAGCACGTTTTAAAGCTATATAAACCTAGCAATTAGATGTATTGTTAGCTTTGGAAGGAGGTAGCTGTTAGTAAATGCATTCCTAGTCGATGCAGCCTTCAGGGCTGTCAAGCTGTATCGCCAATTCAGCTGGTCACGTGAGGGCTACTTCCCTATCGACCTCTCATCCGCCCAATGATCCCCGGTCAGGTGACTCGGTCCTCCGTAAAGCGTCTGGATGGAAAGGTCTCTGGTCCAGCAGTATTTGCGGAGTGGGACAGCTGTTGTTATTATTATCATTATCAGTCTGGATTCACGTCGGGCGGTTTTAGGCATCTGCCCCATCGTCCGAACGGGTCCCCGCCTTCTTTTTCGCCCACGTCAGAGCTTTCTCCACTGCTGAACCACTCTCTCATTCACCGCAATCCTGTGGTGAAGGTCTCTGTTTACTCCTCCATCTCAAATCAGACGGAACCAGCTGCCATGCCAGTCTGAATGTCGCACCATGACGACTGCTGCCACCACAACCGCCTGATCCGTCTGCTGTAGCGCCTCGCCTTGCCGTCACAATCACAACGGCGCCGGATCCGACCACTGAGCCGCCGCGTCTTGCAGCTCTTAGGCGCCAGCGTGTGCGCCCCACGTCATTCCATCCAACCCGAAACCGCCCATCCCAACCTCCCTGCGCGTTTCGACCATCGAGCCTGATTTAGAAAACGAAGCCTGACACGTGCTCTCGACTGGCACACGGCCTCGGGCGCCATGTCCGCGAAGCTTCGAAACATCCTCAGCAACCGTGATTTGGAGCGAGAACGAGCAACAACAAAATCCCCCAGGCTCAAAGATCGTGACAAAACACGGGACGGAACCAA
>NW_013562798.1:0-11478 GCF_000968595.1 Rasamsonia emersonii CBS 393.64 | reverse complement strand
CTGATCTGCCAATGTTGCTCGTTTTTGATGCCCTTCAAGGACGTGACTCACCGCCTCTCCGTGAGCATTCAGCATGGCTTCGCCAGAAAACATAAGTCCCTCCGCGTCGTCCATATTCCTTCCTCTTGGACGACGCGGCTCTCGGACTTCTCTGTCATCCCAGGCTGAACGGGAGAACTTGAACGAGGCATTGGACCAGATCCACTCGGCGGCCTATCAGTCGGAGTCTCTCACCGTTTTTAATGAATTTACCCATCCTCCATCTTCGTCATCCGCGGCGGAAAACGACAGTCCTCAGAATCCACCAAACGACGCAAACGGAGGGCTCAGCGGGTTATATAGTCGCTTCCGGGCATCAGTCGGGGGTGTGAAGGATATCGTGGGAAGTTCTGCAAAGCCATCCGACGGGGCAGCCAGCGAGTCACCCGCAGCCAAAAGTCCTAGCGCCGATAATACCTCTTTCACTGGCGTGGACTCTCAACCATCGCACCCAAACTCCGTTCATGGGTCTAAGGTCCATTCTCCGGTAGCGGGGGCCTTGTCACCGGCCCCCGATGGTTCCAATCCGGTTGCAGCACCCAGAGGGACCAGATACTCTTCAAGGCCGGCGAGTTTGTCTTCAAAGGCGTCCGCAGCCTCGATCCCGGCTATAAAATCTCCTGTTCCGGCTCTTACCAAGACGGCGGATCCTGCAGTAACCGAGATCAACGTCAATGCCGTCAGAGATGGTCTTGTCAATTCCAAAAGCAACCCCCCTGGTTTCGCATCCCACGCGTTTCAGGGTGTGGATCAACAAAACGTCGACAGGACTGAAGGGTCGCGGTCATCATTGAGTGAAGGTTCAGGAGGATCAAACAGTCAGAGGTCTTATTCTCCGGTCCTAACGGGCAAAGCGCCCAACAATCCTTACAGGGATGGGCAGGGGCCTCTCGACCCGGCTCAGATCCAAAGGGTCGGGAATGAGATATCTGATTGCGACAAGCTGAAAAAGTCTGCATCTGGTGTTGCTGATCGTCCCGACTTGCCCGAGCTCGATACATCGTTCACTTCCAGTTCTCGGAAGGGTAGACAGCTCGACAACACCACCCAAGACTCGCAACCCCTTCCGGAAGGGAGTACAGCGACGGTTTCCTCAAGCTCATTTACCGCAGATGATTCTACAGCCCCAACCTCTGCAACCAACAGCCTGACAAAAGTATCCAATGATGGAAGTTCGGTTCAAGATGCACGCACTCCCACTACTCTTGGGACTTCTGTGTCTCTTACAGACAAAGATTCAAATATTACGAATTCTTCGAGACCTTCTGTTGACAAACCACGAGACAAGCCAGTGCCTCGTGTCAGTCACAGTCGCTTACCTGGTTATGTTATGTCTCGTACCTCGTCGAGCGACACCGCAACGACTCAGTCCGCCGTTCTCGAGAATTCCAACAACCAGCCTTATCGGAATCGCCCCCCGCCGATGAAAAGTGCTGACTCTCAAAATAATTTCTCGCAATTGAGGAACAAGCTACTTAGCAAGGAGTTTTGGATGCGGGATGAGAATGCGAAAGACTGCTTCTTGTGTGGGGAGCCATTCACGACGTTTCGACGGAAGCATCACTGCCGCACCTGTGGCCAGATTTTCGACTCAAAGTGTACCGTGTTGATCCCAGGGGCTGAATTTGGTCAAAGTGGTTCCATTCGCGTGTGCAAGCCGTGTGAAAACATGATCAATTCCCGCGACGACGACTCGTCCGATTTCTCGGACAATGAGCAGAGCCCTGTTGTCATGAATCCCCGACTACCAGAGTTACAGTCGAGTGGGATTAGTGGCCGTCAACATGCAGATGATGATGATACGTCCTCTGTAATGTCTCAATCCATTGAGCATATTATGAAGACGCCAACTATGGCAATTCCTGCAACCAGACGCACGACTGAGGGCAGTAACCGTCGCTCTGCCGTCCTGGAAATAGATTCGGACCACCCTTTGGCTCGACCAACTTCGTCCAGATCTCTCAGATCATCAGCCGGTCTGAGGAGCCATTCAATGGGCCACAAACGCCACCATTCGCGGCAACAGTACATACGCAGTTTCAAGTCCTACCATGAGGACCGGGCCCCATTTCAACGGCGTCATCTGGAAGACATCAACCAAGGGGCACGGCTGCCCGCTTTTCACAGAGATAACATCATTGATCCGGATTTGGCGCAATATCTCTCGGATGATGCCTCTAGCGGCGATGAGCAACCGAGCCTTCTCTCAGTTGTGTCTGATGGTAGCTTGCCAAAGGGTGGAGGTGACAATGAGAAAGCTACATTCGGCGGTTTTCTTGCGGCTGTCAAAAAGGGCCGATCTCGGTTCGGTGACCGCAGCACTGCCAACGGAGTAGCCGCCACGCGTGATGCGGACGATGGTAGCATCAGTAGCTCAAGGGCTGTTAATCTACCCCGAGCCACGCGACGGCGAAATCTAAGTGTTGCTAGCAGTATTCACCAACGACCGTCCCCCCGAGACTTAAAGGATAGCGCACACGTCTTCCACGAGAATTCCAGCCCAAGCCCAGCCAATTCCACAGGCGTTAGCTCGGGGAGCGGTTTTAAAATGACAAGAAGTTCATCCATGAGAGGAGCGGGCGCCCCCGCCATTGAACTGAATAGGGCCAGTTTGGAACATGTCCGTAAGCTGCTTCGACAACTCTTGAAAGATTCCTCGGTTCCTCATGCCAAAAGTTGGGAAACGGCGCTGTTGCCCATCCTACTCAAAGCCACTGATGAGGTGGAACCGGATGTTCAACGCGGTGATGACATGGACATTCGTCACTATGTGAAGCTGAAGAAGATCCCCGGTGGCCGACCAGGCGATACGTCATATGTTTCAGGGCTGGTCTTTACCAAAAATCTCGCGCTGAAGAGCATGCCTCGAAGTATTGCGCAGCCAAATATCCTCATCATCACTTTCGCACTTGAATACGCACGTCATCAACAGCACTTCATGAGCCTCGAACCAGTTATCCGGCAGCAGCGCGAATTCCTGGAGAATCTTGTCAGCAGGATTGCGGCGTGGCGTCCTAACCTCCTCCTCGTTGAGAAGAACGTTTCCGGTCTAGCACTTGAGCTGCTCGAGAAAGCAAACATTGCTACCGCCTACAACGTTAAACCCTCTGTGCTCGAGGCGGTTTCGAGATGCACACAGGCAAGAATCATTACGTCTATGGATAAGCTTGTCACAACTCCAGCCCCCACTGGTCAATGCGGAAGTTTCGATGTTAAAACCTACGTACATAACGGTCGCAAAAAGACGTACATGTACATTTCGGGCTGTCCCAAGCAACTCGGATGTACCATTGTTCTGCGCGGCGCTGATAACAGTGTTCTGGCAAAGGTCAAACGGATCACGGAATTCATGGTTTATGTTGTCTATAACCTGAAGCTCGAGACCTGCTTGATCAGGGATGAATTTGCACAATTACCGACATCCGATGACAGCGTTAAAAAGGGAGTCCAGAGCGCGGATAAATCCGGTGGTTCAAAGTCGACCACGTCCAACGACTCGTCCGCGGATCAAAATACCACTTCAAGGTCAGATGCAGCTGATAAGACTCGAGACGGGGCTTCCGGAGACCTGGCGATCGCCAATGAAACAGACGTGCCTGATGACGTACCAATGCCCACATTCTATGAAGACATGGTTCAAAAGCATGAGACGAAGATCCTCTCCGCTTCTCCCAGCGTCAAATTCGAGCCTCCCTACTTGCTCATGCGTGCTCGGGAACTGGAACGCAGACTTGCATACCTAAAACGTCTGCGTGACCGGGATAGTTCTTCGGAGCAAGAACAGACCCAAGATGAGAAAAACAAATCTCAGAAATTCGTGCTAATCACACCTGAAATGATCCATGAATCACCTGAAGGCGCTCCCCCGAAGGTGAAAGAGGTCCTTCACGCGGTCCACGATGCGGAATACGACAGAGCTTTGCACAATTATCAGACCCAAAAGCGGCAGTGGGAAGCATATCTGTCCGGAAACTCGAATCTATTCGATCCTTTCGCACACCAGAATATTGTCGTCCTCTATAGTTTGGTTTGCACCACTACGTCTATTCCCTGTTCGGGTCCTGACATCTTCGCCTTGGACTTCTATAATGAGCACGAGAGCGACAACCGAGTTTTCGAGGCAGATTGTACCCTTGGGCAATATGTAGAAGATCTTTGTCTGGAGGCGAATGCCGTCTGTGGGGTAAATGGCTGCGAAAAGCGAATGTTTGAACATCATCGTCAATACGTCCATGGAGAGGCCCAAATCAGTATCTTCGTCCAACCTTACCCCTGCAAACTTCGGGGCTTACAAGATACCATCCTGATGTGGAGCTGCTGCAAGATCTGCGGCAATGAAACCCAGGTCATGCCGATGTCTGAAAGCACCTGGAGATATTCGTTTGGAAAGTATCTTGAGCTGTCTTTCTGGAGCAGAGATATTCGTGCCAGAGCCGGTGTTTGTCCCCATGATATCCATCGGGATCATCTTCGTTTCTTTGGTTTCAAAGACATGGCTCTGCGGATCCATTATGATCCCATTACCTTGCTGGAGATCATTGTTCCGAGAACGCGAGTCACTTGGAAAGTTGACAATGATCTGAGACTGAGAAACGAAATCTACAAGAAATCAGAGCACCGTATTTCCAAGTTTATGGCCTCGGTCAAGGCTCGCCTCAAGAGCATTAATGTTGAAAGTGTTATGCCAGAGAAGGTTGAAGATTGCAGAAAGGAAACCGAGGCTCTCATGAAGAAGGCAAACGAAGACCATGCTAGCTTGATAAAACAGCTGCAGGAAAAATACATGAATTCACGGTACTGGGAAACCATCCCCCTGAATGAAGTCCTGCGGTCTGTGCAAGAAAAGGTAGTTGAATGGGACGTTGCCTTTGCGGAATTCGAGAAGAATTTCTTCCCGTCGGAGAAAGACATCAGGCGGCTAGCCACTTTGCAACTCAAGAAGATCTTCCTGGACAAAGACGCCTCCGTGACTTCCCTCACTACGGCTGAGGAACCCTCGACCACTCCAACGGAGCCAGGCGCGGATGAAACGAACGAGACTGCCGAAAAGCCCCGACCAGTCCGTCGCATGACACTGTCGCCCGAGAAGGCTCAGGACGTTCTTGTGTCAGTTGTGGAAGAACATTCTGGCAAAATTAATACTGAGGGGGCAGAGGGAACTGCAGAGAATGAGTTGTCTGCGCAGACAACTGGTACAGACCAGGAAGGCGAAGCCTCTTCTCCCCAACCGAATGCGACACCACAGGAAGATGGTCAGCAGCTCGATCTCTCTGCTCCACCCAGCTCTTCGGAGGTTAACACCTCAGCGCAACCTTCCACTGAAGCTGTAGCAGATTCAAGATCTGCAACGCCATCCCTGGATTCTGATTCCAGGCTCAGCAATCCTCCATCCCCAGAGGTATCAGCACTCCCGGACAAAACTCAGAAAGTGGACACTAGCGGCCGAGCTGAAAGTGGCCCGCAAACTCTACAAGCCACGCCAACGCCTTCAGGGATCCCCAGACTCGCCAGTAGAAAGACCAAGTCCCCGCCACTACACCGAGCGTACTCTCAGCCTGCTCAGTTGTCGAGGGAGAACAGCAGCAACAATGGTCCTATGGCAGCCCTCAAGTCCGGCTTCGGCCACTCCAACAGCAAGGTCCCAGGCGCTCTGCCCAGCCCTCCTCCTGACTCGAAGCCCAAGCTCGGTGAGAAAAAGTTGCCCGAGCGTCTTGGATTGAGTGCGTTGAAATCTGGGAAGTTAACGTCTGGCCACTCATTCATTCCCCGCTCCGTTCCAAACAAGAAGAAGAATCCCCGGGTCACGAGCTTAGCCAGACACTTTGAGCAACTGAGCCGTGAGTTTGAAAAGGAACGGCAGCGTGAACGACTGCAGCGAGCGGCGAAGAGTAAACACTCACGAGCATATCCCATGGCGTCATCAAAGCCAATCGTCGAAGTGTACAAGAATGTCAGGGAAGCAGTCGAGGAGCGAGAGCCGTCTGGTGAAGGAGAGGACTTCTTCTCTCCGAAGGTTCCGTCTTCCTTGGAGGAACCCGCCCGGGAAAGCGAGGAGCTCTCGCGGACCGATACGAATGCCAGCAAAGAGCCTGTTCCCGAACCAGAGCCAGCGACTCCGGCGGAGCCAGAAGAGAACGCACCTGCCACCAACGAGGTTGCCTCCGAAGCCGACGAGGCACAAAGCGATGAGGATCGAAACCTTGCCGATGATACACCTCTTGCAGACTCCCCGGAGGAGTTGGTAAAACTCTCCCCAGAACAAGAAGACGATATCGACTTGAAAGAACTGCCAAAGCACGAACGGAGTACGTTAGTGAAAATGCTGACAAACTTCTGGGCTGAGCGGTCAGCAAGTGGATGGCAACCACTCGATTATCCACTGAAGGTGTCGGACCATGTTTTCGCTGACTGTGATATCATCGTTCGCGAGGATGAACCCAGCTCGTTGATTGCCTTTGCTCTTGACTCACAAGACTACAAGAACAAGCTAGCGAGTATCCAAGAACATTACAAAGAGCTAGACGAACAACAGGCTGCTTTGCATGGTGATGCAGAGGCACAGAACGAAGCCCGTGTGGAGCAAGCGCTACTCCGAGCCACTGGGACTCATCTCAAGTACCAGTTCCAGGAAGGCCAGGCGAAGATGCTCTGTAAGATATTCTATGCAGAGCAGTTTGATGCTCTACGAAGGAAATGTGGGGTAGCCGACCGCATCGTTGAGTCGCTTTCTCGCTGCGCAAAATGGGATTCCAAGGGCGGTAAGACCAAGTCGTTATTCTTGAAGACGCTTGACGATCGTTTCGTCTTGAAATCTCTATCTGCTGTTGAAACGCAAGCCTTCCTCAAGTTTGCCCCAGCATACTTTCAGATCATGTCCGAGGCGCTGTTCCACGAGCTACCGTCGGCCATTGCCAAGATGTTTGGTTTCTACCAGGTGATCATTAAAAACCCAGCCACTGGTGTCGAGTACAATTGGTTCTTGCTCGTGATGGAGAACCTTTTCTATGACCGTTCACCGACGCGTATTTTTGATCTCAAGGGCTCGATGAGGAATCGCAAGGTGCAGAGCACCGGAGAGCGCAACGAGGTGTTGTTGGATGAGAACATGGTTGACTTTATCTACGAGACTCCGTTGTTCACCCGAGAGCACTCGAAGAAGCTGCTCAGCCAGAGCGTTTGGAATGACACGCTGTTCCTGGGCCGACAGAACGTCATGGATTACTCGTTGATGATTGCCATTGACGAGCCACGCCGGGAGCTGGTCGTCGGCATCATTGACTGCATCCGGACGTACACGTGGGATAAGAAACTGGAGTCGTGGATCAAAGATCGTGGGTTTGCCGGCGGCGGCAAGAACCGGCCGACGGTGACTAGTCCGAAGGAATATAAGAGTAGATTTAGGGAGGCGATGGCCAGATATGTTCTCCAGGCACCGAAGTAAGTTGACCAAGCTGTTGGATTTCTGGTCTGGAAACTAACTGGGTAATTGCAGCTGCTGGCATCAGTTCCAACCGACATACATGGACCATCGCCGGATTGAGAACCATCTACATCACGTACAGACACCGGCAGACATGGAGAATAACGAGAATAACAATGCGGAACCTACAGGCGCATGATTTACGTCATGAACTTGATACCTTATGACCATGATGAACTCACGAACCTGTCTATGATGATGATACTACACGAAGATGTGAAAGGTGTATTCTAGGCCATGACGTTCCTTCTTAGTGTACATTCTTTATTTCCTTGTCTATGAATAACGACTTGCATTGTCTGGCGTTTTGGTTGGACAATATGACATATATGGATGGACCCTCATATTTGTTGTTTTCTACTTTTTCGAGTATATGCTAGGCGAGTGAATATATCAACAAGTCAGTTGTTGCATAGACATAGAATCGATGGCCTTGCAGTTTTTCGTCTCAGCTGTCGTATAGTAGTAGTATTATCTCGTTTTTTTTAAAGAAAGTAAAGAGTCCACAACTCCACATCCGTAGTAATTAATACCCATCTATGAAATTCAATAGTCCTACAGAGTATAGCAATGACCGAATTACCACATACCCAGGTACAGAAATCCAATCCAGACCAGACTCAGATCCAGATCCAGATCTTCTACTTAATAATAAAAAAATAAAAATATCTCGGTGATCAATTTCGGTAGGTTAATAATTAACAAACTCCAGATCTGCTATAATAATAGCAGGACTCCGTAATAAGTATCGGCTGATCCCGGGATATTTTCGCTCGGAATTGTCTAGTATTTAGTTCGGGTCGGGCCAAAGGGAGTATACTCCGTACAAAATCAATGGAATGTATTCATTCGATGATGAATGAGTTTATCTAGTGAACAATAGAAAGGACGGTTATTTAATTAATTAATTTATTATATTTTTTTGGTATATTTATTTATATTTTTAATTTCAATTATAATAATCACCATGCGACCTTAGTACTTATCGATGTTTTTTTCTTACCCGAACCTCCCGAGGTCCTAACTCCTAACCACCACCCGACCCGAGATTTCAACGAACATCCCCGATACCCCTTTCCCTTTAGCGTTATTTAACTAGGTTCCTTCCGCACGTGCGCTGTGGGCTCTTTCCTGTCTACCACAAGAAGCATTGATTGATTATTTCCAATAAATTGGAATTTCGTCCTGGTTATTATTCTTTTCCTTCTCTTTTCTTTTTTTTTTCTTAGTTAAGACCTCGTTGCCTGAGCAGTTCCCCCTTTCTGTTTCCATTGATGGTCCCGGACGCATCATGCGGGTGGGGACTGTACTTCACCTCGGCTCTTTCTCTCTATCTCGCTATTCAATTCATTTATTCACGTTCACGTTGCAGACAGACAAAACGTCTACGAAATAATATCTACGAGGATTGATTGAGCACAGCTTGTTTACTCCGTACTAACCTGCAGGAACTATTTTTATCTACTAATTAAATTAAATTCAGAGATTGGAGAATAAAAAGCGACTTGCTAATCTATAATGCTGATGCTGAATACAGGACGAACAATCATAACTCTTTAAGATACCCAAAAGAAAAAACAAGGCTGTCATATTGAAGCGCCATTTAGTTGGGATCATTATCCTGAATATGTGTGTGATGTGTGTGATGTCGACTCGTCACTGGACCTGTTTCCATCATCGCAAGGGCTATGAGTCGTGCCGACCGACCGACTGAGACCCAGTCTGGTGTTGTGATGCTAACCAGCAGCTGGGGCTAGTCGAGCCGCCTGCGCGACAGGCATCTGATCAGTTTGATCATCTGCTCGGAGTGAATGCTTGGGTTTATCCATTTACGACGTGGCGAGACCCAGGTTGTCCTCCGCAGGGACAACACGAATGGTGTTGGTGTGGCCCATGCCTCCACGCCAGCCCTGCACACAGACAACGTTTTCGCCCCGGTTGATGATGCCGAGCTTGATACCTTGTTGGATACCCCACTTCAGACGACGGTCAACGTCCTCCTGCCAGATCTTGACATTGAAGTCGGGCTTCGCCTCAGGGAACAGGAAGGGATACACTCCTCGGTAGAGGTGGGAATACTAACGACAGGTCAGCATGCGCTGTGACAAAAAATGCTCCGGACCAACTTACTCGTGAGGCAATCGGGTTGCGGGTGACCATGATGATGGGGCAAGCAGGGCGATACTTGGAAAGGAGACGAGCAGTGTTGCCACTGATACAATGTCAGCAGGGCCGCAACTAACAGAGACAGATTGATCCTACCTGGTGGTCAAGACAAGGATAGCGCCAGCGTTAAGTTCCAGACTGGCGCCGACGGCAGCCATCGCGATCGCCTCAACAGTGTCCGCAGGACGAGGGCACAGGCTGCGAAGCTCATCGAAGATGCTGAAGTGAGGCACAGCCAACTCGGCCAGCAAACACGTCTCGTGCATCATGGTGACAGCTTCCTTGGGGTATTACCCTTGGCGGTTTCTCCCGACAGCATGACACAGTCGGCACCATCCAGGACAGCGTTGGCGACATCGGACACCTCCGCACGAGTCGGGCGAGGGTTATACGTCATGGACTCCAGCATCTGCGTGGCGCAGATCACCGGCTTACCCTTGATGTTGCACTTGGCGATCATCACCTTCTGGGCGAGGAAGACCTTGGGGGCAGGATCTCAATACCGAGATCACCACGAGCGACCATGACACCGTCGGTCTCCTCCAGAATCTCGTCAAAGTTGTTGACACCCTGCTGGTTCTCGATCTTGGCAATGATCTGGATTTCCTTGCCTTCCTCACCCAGAACCTCACGAATGTGACGGATGTCGCTGCCGCGACGGATGAACGAGGCAAAAATCATGTCGACCTTGTTCTTGACACCAAACTTCAGGTCGTTGACATCCTTCTCGGACAGAGCAGGGAGGTCAACATCGGTGCCTGGCAGGTTGACACCCTTTCGAGAGGAGATGTTGCCATTGTTGAGACAACGCACGCGCAGGGTCTTCTCATCGACAATCTCGAGCACGGTAAAGGACAGGATGCCGTCATCGACATAGATGAGTTTGCCGGGCTCGATCACCTTGGTAATGTTCTTGTAGTCGACGTACCTACAGAACAAGATCTTGGGTCAGACAAGCTCGATACGGCCGATTGTTCGGGGATTTACAGACATGTTCTTGTCATCGCTGGCATTTGCATATTTCTCATCCGTCGTGATGTTGAGCTCGTGCCCCTCCTTGATGGGAATGTCCTTGTCGCCCACCGTGTTACCGGTACGGATCTCGGGACCTTTCTACGGTCACAAGTCAACACCCGATCAACGACCCAAGCCACAACCCAGCAGAACTTACGGTGTCGAGAGCGATGGCCAGAGGACGGCCAGGCTGGACCCTCTCGGCTTCCCTAGCGTTGTCGATAACGGATTGGTGATACTGGGGCAAAGACGTCAGCGAAGGCGTTTTCGGCAGAGATAGGAGCCTGCGGCACGAACCTCGTATGAACCGTGGGAAAAGTTCATCCGGACGACATTCAGACCGGCTGTTGCATCGCGTCAGCTTTGCGAGACGAGACGACTGTCTGAGATTTCGTACCTTGGCGGAGCATGTTGATCTTCTCCACCGAGTTGGTCTTGGGACCTGGAAACGATGTCTGGTCAGCAAAGACAAGACAGGACCCGAGTGACACCGATGCGACAACATACCGATGGTGCCGATGATGGACGTGCGGCGGTAGTTTTTGGCTGGAGCCATATCCGTATGAAGCTTGGAATGCCATTCCAGCTTCATACGGTTGCTGAGGTGGTCGAACGGGGTAGGGGTAGACATTTTGATGGATTTTCTTCAGCGACCGTAGAGGGGAGATCAGGAACAGACGACACAAAGCTCACGGGATCCGTGAGAGGGGACGAAGAAAAGCGTATAAAAGAATTGAAGGAGGCTGGAGGGGCTGTAGTCGAGACAAGGCACCAAGGCG
>NW_013562799.1:0-13561 GCF_000968595.1 Rasamsonia emersonii CBS 393.64 | reverse complement strand
CCGTNTCCCCCCNCCCCCCCCCCCTTCCGCAACATCTCGTCTCCCATCTCCAATCCATCCCATTCCCTCCCCAATCCCTCCCTTCTCCCGTGTCTGTCGCTGTGATATTACCTTCCTTTCGCAAAGATGCCTTACAATACCCGCCGGAAGTCCCTGTCGCTACCGTCGCTAGGCATCCACCTGCCAAATGCCTCGCGTTCGAACCGGTCGCCGTCGGCATCCAAGGCGTCTAGTGCGACTGACGAGCCGTTTCCGCCGTCCAAGAAGGTAAAGAGGTCGCATGACCCGGAATCACAGTCGCCAGACACGAATACAGCTTCTCTCCCAGCTGCCGCTCAGGGAAAGGGACCTGCGGATGGGAATCCGTCAAAGGGCGCGCGAGGTGCCTACGAGCACACGCCGCCGCCCTCCCCCGCCGACGGAGGCATCCCCAAAGTCGATACTGAGGGAATCAACGACGACGTCGTCGTCGCCGCCATCCAGCAGTTGGAGAAGACTGGGAACCGACCGCATCTGGTTCGAGAACTGGCTGCCGTGCTAACCACGGTCAACGAGACCGTCGCAAAGTAAGTAGTCATTCTTCTTCGCGAGACCGCGCGTCCCCTCCGTCCTAATAATGATCTTGTCTAGTTCCGCCAATCCTGCCGCCTTGCTCTCCTCTCGGCTAAGCGCCTACATGAAGCGCCCGTGGACCGCGCTCTCTCCTTGCCCGATCGCCAAGGAGTTAATACCGGTCCATCCTCGCAAGGTGTTCTACTACCTCACGACCTGCCCCGCCCAGCCTCTGCCGGAGAACCTGGACGATTCTGTCATCGTGGACGGGAAGCGAATGACGCCCAGTCTGTCCAGCGCGAGCGTCGATCAGGATGAGGAGGACGCTCTGGCTAGGGAGCGCGCGCGTCTCAGTCCCAGTCCCGAGGTGGACCTGTCGTCCCCCGAGTTTGAGGAGGATCAAGCAGACATGAACGGCCAGGCCCCTGGCGACCCAGGCGCGCCTGGTGGCGGTTTCTCCGATCCCCGCCATCATCGCCTCGTGCACAATCACCGGGCTGCTTCTCCGCCCCTGGAGGGTGACGAGAGGGAGTTCACCCAGACCGCCAGCTCTGTTCGCGAACGCGCGTCGGAAGAAAAGGCCAGCCGGCAAGGGACGGCCAGCGTCGCGAGCTTCGACGGCGGCAATGAGTCCAAAGGGCCGACGGAAGGCTTCCCGGGGTCGCCAATGGACGAGGACCCCCTCTCGTCCATGGCAGAGAACCAACTACACGGGGATCAATATGGCGATTACTTCTCGCATGGAGGCTCCCACGATCGGGAGCAGGATCTGGACGAGGCGGCCGCTGCGGCGCTCTTTGGCACGTCGCCATCGCCGTCGCTGTCTTCGGTATCATCGTCGCTCTCGTCTGGCACGAGTGCTACGTCGGCTGCTGGCTCAACCGCCGAAGGCTGCGACGAGGCAACGAACGGCCTTCACTCGTTGAAACAGAGTATTGCTGACAGCGTCCGTGGTGCGACTCCCGCGTCTGTAGTGGACGACTTGCCCGCGGCCGCCGCTCCGGTGTCGGCTCTCAAGCGCACCATCGATATGGTCGAGACTGGTTTCTCATCCAAAGTCGACATGCCGCAGAAGCAGCTGAGGGCGACGACGTTTGATTTCGACATGATCGTTGATTCGTGGAGTGATCTGCGCAGCCCAGAGACCGTAGAGGTCGACGAGCTGGACGAGATGTTCGGGGACATCTGAAAAGATACCTCGTCTGTCGGCAGACAACTCCATACCATGCCCTCTACTGAGAAGGATCTACCTTTTTAATCGCAATGTCTTCTTTTTTTTTTCATTCTCCTCGACCGGCTGCGTTAGCTGGATTTTCTTTTATGCTATCTATTTTAGTATCTCTCCTCTCCTTTTCTCTGCCTTGTTGATTGATACCTGTGATTGCCATTGATCGAGGATGATTAAATGTCGAATGGGTTTGGTTACCTGTATTCTTTATCTCTGGGGCAGCGGAATCGGTTGGATCATGCTCTTGTCTACCTGTCTATCTACCACCTACCTCCCTACCTCTTGTGTATATGCATCCGCACTCTGTCTACCCTTGTACCCTTCTGCCACTATCTTACCTACTACCTATCTACGATACTCACCTGTCATCCATCCTCTCATCCACTCACCTTTATTCTGCGGACAGAGCTGGGGTTTGGGTCTGAGTCTGAGTCTTGGGCATGAAGAACACACAACACAAGGCAACACAAAACACACAAACACAATACAATTAATCTAATTGTACTGTACATATAGCTAGCTTCTGATTGATTGATGATGAGCAAACGTGTTTCTTTTTTTTTCTCTCTGTCTTAAGTTTGGTCATTGCTCTGTTCTTGATTTATTATTGCTTTATTTACTTTTTCAAAACAGGAAAAGAAGGGAAAAAAAAGAAGGAAAGATGAGAAACGAAAGAGAAAAGAAAAAAAACCAGAGAGAAACAACTTCACTTAGATGAAGACAGATTCGATCGACCGGAAGGGGGAGGAAGAGGAAGAAGGAGAAACAAAGGGAAAAAAAACAACAGTGAAGGAAAAAAACAGGAAAAAGGGAAAGCAGGAAAAAAAAAGGAACGCAGGAAGAAAGAAAGCAAGGAAGAAAGCAAGGAAGAAAGAAAGGAAAAGAAAAGAAAAGAAAAGAAAAGAAAAGTATACCTATCTATCTAACTATCTATCTATCAATTGATATCCATTAGTACATATCTATCTATCTGTCTGTCTGTTTATCTATTCATCTATTCATCTATCTTTGCAACTTAATTGATATCTGATTATTTGTTCCTCTGAGAGAAAGGAGAGAAAGGAGAGAAAAATCGAAAACGAAAAAAAAAAAGAGAGAGGGAGATGAAAACTTCAGAGAAGACAAAAAAAAAGAAACAAGAGAAGACAGGAAAAGAACAAAAAAAAATCAATATTAAAGAAAAACTTTTTAAATGAGCAGGTATATGATATACTTACTATATACTCTGTTAGATGATAAGCCTGTATTTATTTATTCCCTTGTTCTTTTTTTTTTCTTCTTTTTTTCTTTTTTCTTCTTTTTTTTTCTCTCTGGGCTTTTCTTGTCAGATAATAAGACATACATTCATTCAATTCATACATCTGGATATATACATCCATGGTATGGATATGATAAGATCCACACGTATGTACACTACATACAGTTACGACGGTTTCTCCTACTCGCTCTCCTCCCCCTGCTCCCTTGGTAACAGGATGATGGATGGATCATTTCAAGGTGAACTAATTTCTTCTTTTTCTTTTGTTTCCTTGTTCAGGATATTTAATGCATTTGCATGTGCATTATTTCCGCTCAGCTCAGTAAATAAGTATCTTCCTACTGTACGGAGTATGTAGTTACAGACAGGTAGTCGTTCGGTTCGGTAGTAGTACCCATCTAATCTATCCATTCATTTTATGTATGTATTCATTTTATGTATTTTAGTATGCATTTAGTATTTATGTATGTATGTACACATCCGTCCCTGCCTGTCCAATTAAGTTACTCAGTAAGTCACTAAGTAACTGAGTGATATCAAACTCCATCATCATTATTATGCCCATCATGCCATGCCATGCCTATCGTCAATATCATTCATTCGTTGGTTTTTGTCCCCTTGCCTTTTTTTGTGTGTGTGAGTGTTTGCTACACTTCTCCTTCTTCGCTTCCGCCGCCTTCTTCGTCGGCGTCTATCTCTCCTTCTTCTTTTATTTCTCCTTCCTCTTCTTCCTTTATTTCGCCTTCTTCTTCATCATCACCTGCTTCTGCTGCTCCCTGTGTTCGACCGCGTTCAGGAGCAGCAGATCCTGCAGCAGATCCTGTAGTGGTGGTGCTCGGTTTTTGACCGCCTCCGCCTTCGTCTCGTCCTCCTCCGCCGGATCCTGACGTTACTGACGAGCGACGTCTCTCGCGCTGCCAGTCTCGATCTCGATCTCGATCCCGATCCCTATCCCACGCTGGACGATACTTGTCGCCGCGCGGTTTGTCGTTGCCGCTGTTGCGAGCTAAGCCTTGCTGCACAATCTCGTCGATCCGCTGCTGAATAGGGTCGGGCGCTTCGTGAGAAACAGGCGGTGGGGGAGGAGGAGGCGGTTGAGGGTATGGTCTGTGATGATTATGTTGTTGATGATGATGTTTCGAATAAGAAGGATGCGAGTTTTGTGATGAGTAGTATTCGTTACTGCTGCTGGCCGGATGGTGTCCGTTGACGGGCTGAGAGGAGAAGGAAAGATTGGACGAGGTTGAGGCCTGTGAACTATTGTAGTGGTGCGTATCCGGTGGTGGCTTTGGTTCCTTCGAATCACTGTCTTGAGACAACCGTTGCCGCTTCGGAGAAGGCTCTTCGTTGTGATGGCTGCTGTCAAAAGACGACCCGTTCTTCAGAGACTGCTGCTCTGGCGGATGCGACGAGGAACCAGGGCGACTGCCCGTGTTGTCCTCCTCTGCCTCTCTTGAACGCTTCCGCCCATTCACTTCTCCATCCGAGGACGTGCCCGTAACGCTGTCGCGGCGAGGACGGGGAATTCGCGTCGTCTCGAGAACCGCTTCCCCCTCGATAGGAACGGTCGGATACGGGTGGCTTTGCCGGTGGACCGAGTTTTTCTCATACAGCCGGACCATCCGGTTACACGCCTGCCGCACCTTGGAAAGATCGACATCGATTTGCTCCCACCACGGACGCCCTGCCGCATCATCCTCGAACGCCACGTTGCATAGCCGAGCAGCCGCATAAAGAGCGCTGGCAGCGATGATACGGGGGGTGAACTGCAGACAGAGAACCGTGTAGCTGGAGTCATTGACGAATGCCCAGGCCGCATTGCGCAGAGGCTTGTTGTCATTGACTCCGAAGAAGCAGATGAACTCGTACAGAATGCGATACGGCTGTTCCAGCTGCAGATCGAAGCACAATGCCTCAAGAAGCAGATCTTCCGTGTGCAATATCGTGTCCCGCCACTTCCAGAATTCCTTGGATTGTTCGTCCACGACCAGGTCCGGCTTTTTCTGCGCGACCCGGCAGCATGCGACAACAAAATCTTTCATCTTCCGACAGTTCTCTTCCATCTTGGAAGCAAGAAAGAGAGACGTCGCCGCAATAGGATACGGGTGCATTCCCGGCCGATTGGGCAGATCAACCATGCTGTATCGCATGAAAAACCGGTGCAGATACACGCTTGCGGTCGCGAGAGTGGGCTGTGGAAGCTTCAACATGATCCCGACCTGCACAATGAAATTGACACCCTTGCTGCGACTCGTATGCTCGGCCTCCATGGACATGCCATCCAGTTGCGATGGCGTCCGCGTGAGCTCTTCATCTGTGAAGAGCCATTGGGACTGCGCTTCGAGCAGGACGGGATTCGACGGCGCTGGGACAGGTCGCACTTCCTTCGGCTGCGAGGACGGGGATGCCATCAGGGGCATTTATTTCTTCTTCTAGAACACAGCGAGAAACGAGAGAAGCTCCGTTGAGACGTTATGATACAGATACTTTCGTGTAAACGACGGCCAGCGTGGAAAGAGAGTCGTTGTCGAGCGGAATGTAGCTCCGAGGGATCAGTCGATGGAGTGAGTAGAAGCAAATGCGCGCGCGGAGGCAGACTGGGCAATCCAGCCTCGAAAGAAACGTCCTTCCGTTCCTGCGGAGAAAGTGGTGATCTAGATAGATAAGAAGTTAAAAGAGTGAGAGAACCATGGCGGAATGAATCGGTATCATCGTGCGGCGTTTGTCTTTTGCGGTGGATGTCGCAAAGGGCTGTGCGGCGGATGAGCCCAGCGGTGCACCCAAGAGGAAATATCCAACTCGAAGGGGGGAAAGGGCAGCCTAAATTCGAGCCTAGAAATAAGGTAAGAAGTGAATGGTATCGCAAGGCTGCCGAAATGGAGGATAAATGGGGTGGCAGGGTTATTGCTGAGCGCGAGCGTCTTGACTTCCAAGGCCGTCGGATGCGACGACTGGATAAGGCCGGATCATCTGTTGTTCCGTGCGCAGCTACCACGCCCTCGGAGATAACAATGCGAGGCCTACAAAGAGAAAGGACTTTTACCTGTGAAGTCTCTAGGAATTATGTAATACATAGATATAGCCAAGCAAATGAACTGAACTGAGCTGAACTGAAGTGAAAATACATTGCACTCATGGTATATGGTATCAAATATCCAATATTTCCCGCCAGGCTCAAAGGCCATCATTGTTTCCAAAACTCCCAGTTGCGCCGCCGCTATGTTCACTTGAATAGATAGAAAAACAGCCAGCCTGATAACCCAGTAATCTATGGTATATTCGTCAGATTCTTACTCCTCCTCGCTTACCTCACTCTCGTCTTCATCGCTAAGTACGGTATATTGCTGCTGCTGCTGCTGCTGGTGGAGCTGCTGACTTCTCGTCGCCTCCTCTTCTTCGAATGCAGCTTCCATCTCCGCAGCCAGCGGATCATCCTCCATTTCGTCATCAGAAGCTTCCTCGTGCTGTGCAGGCGGCTGGTCACCGCTTGTGTCATTGTGCCGGGCCGGAGATGGTAACCGCAAATCTTCAATTTCCTCTTCATCGTCACCATCATCATCGGCTTCATTGGCGGATGTGTTATTCGACGAAAAATGAGCAGGATTAACCTTGAACGCTGGACGTGACGGTGGCGAACCCATGTCAATGATCAGGTCTCCGTCGATAATGATATTGGAGCTTGGAGACGCCCCGATCTTGCTCGACTCGCGTTTGTTGTCCCTCTGCTCCTCATCTGAAGGCGCTGATTCAGAAACCACATCCTCCTGCTCGACACGAGGAGTAGACTTTGGCGGTGACCTCGCTGTTGCAGAGCTGGCGCTCGCCGCAGCAGCCTTTGGCGGCCGCTTCACCTGCCGGAGGGGGTTGGTCTGTGGCTTGGTCTTTGGCAATGGTTTTGGTTTGGCTTCCTTGGTAGACGACAGCGTCGGGGTGGTGCCATTGTTTGCAGTGTTGTGCGGGTCTGGGGTTGTGTTTGGAGAAGCAGCGGGTTTGTCCCGTTCAGTGTTCTCCTTGGGAAGGAAATGTCGGAAGTCGTAGGGATTGCTCTCATCTGCCGCTTCGGGTCTCTCGTCGTCGCTCCCTTCCTGCTTGGACCGGTCATCTCCCGAGGCCTGGTCCTCCTCCGGCAGGGTGCTCAGCTGGGGATACTGTTCCAGCACCTGTTTGTCCGACTTCCCTGGTGCGGAACGCAGATTGAAGTTCAAGCTCGTGCTGACCGGCTCCAAGATAAACGCCTTCCGCTTTGGGTCAAAGACGAGAACCAGGTTTTTTGTCTCAGACTCCTGCACCGGCACAGATGGGTCAACACTCCCCCGATATGAATATGTCAACGTCGTCTGTTCCGCATTGCCAGCCTTGTCCTTGATCGTGAGGTTGTAGATGTCCCGCGACGTCGACGAACGGGTAATAGTTGTCCGTTGCTGGGGCGTGGCCGACTTGCTCTTGTAATTGTATGTGATATTGACGAACTGGGTCCCATCAGCTTTCCCCGCCAACTTATCACCCAGCAGGATCGGATACTCGGCTTGTTTCGTGGGATCGACCAAGAGGGCGGATGACGAGGGAGCAGAAAGAGTCGACATGGGGCCGGCAGTCTCGACGAAAGACGTATATATATATAAAAGGGGCAAAACAACGAGGATTAATGGGCTCCAGGAGAGACCATAGGCATAAGCATTGGGCGGAGGCTACGGCGTGATACAAGCGAAGAAGGCGTACGTGGACTCTCGTAGGAAAGGGACCGGAATAGCGACACAACGCCAGGTTAGCAATGATCTATATATATAGATTAGCAGGATAAAGACAAAGACTATCTCCCAGCAGCAATAGTGGAGGGAGGCCTCTCCATCACTGGGAAGACCTGGACAGGGACCAGGGAGGAGAGATGGAAGTGCTCAAAGCCGCCGGTCTGGACGTAAAGTAATCGAGGGCGGGATCGGAATGAATGGAGAGCGCGGAGACCCGCTGAGTCCGTGACCGCGAGAGGGGCGTGACCCGCCACTAGCCCCGAACCGGCTAGTGCACGCGGCAGCTGATACGGTCACCAGGGTCTTCCTAGACGGGCAACGGGCATTATGTCCGTCTCCAAGAACTGGTAAGACTAGTCGAGTCTGCAATATCATTGTATGCTTGAGGGAGGCGAATACTGCATTATGCTCTATTTCATATTGGACTCTAGTGCACAGGTGAAGTTACCCGGGACGCGCTCTTCCCAGCAGCAGCAGCGGATGTGTGGCCACTGGTGAGCTGCTCCAGCTTCCCTGCCAACTCCCGGTGCTTTTTCATCACCTGTTCCCACTCAGAAACAATATCTGGCCCTCCGTCCATGTTCTCTGCGTCCTCATCAGGAGTCCCCAGTTCGGTGAGGATCATGCTGAAGTCCCCGCCCAGCCGTCCCAAACTGGCCGCGCAGTAGAGAACCTGGGTCAGAAGACTCTCCCGGGAGCTCTTGTCCTGCACATTGGGCAGGTACGCCCGAAGCGTCTCTGTCAGCAACCGCACCAGATGCATGGGAAAAGTGGCCACTGCTGGTGGCAGGGCCTGCAACGGATCCTTCTTGTTGCTCTTCGCCGGTGCCTTCGTTTTCAAACTCACGGACCGCAGATCGAGACCCGGTATGCTCGCGGATGCCAAGTCGCTGTCAGACTGGTCCTGTGCGAAAATATTCTTGTAGAGTGAGACAATAGCGAAGCTCTGTTCTCGGTAGATTTCAATGTATCGCTTTAAGAATCGTTCCGTCTGATGCCCACCGGACCATGCGCTAGCATTGGCCGATGACGACTGCTGAGTTTTCGTAGCCTCAAGCCGTCGTTGCGTCTCCTGATCGGCAAGCTCCCGGAGGGGGTCCAACGCTTCAAGCGTGGATACCAGGTTCGCCAGTCGACATATGAGGAACAACGCGCCAAAGGAGCCTTCACCCGATGTCGATGGTCCGCCGTCCCTTCGCGGGTTTTCCAATTCAGGCGCAACACGCCGCAACCAACCCACTGTCCTCATAGCCGCCGCCAGTCGGATATTCTGCGTGCGAAGCCCAGCGATGAGATTACTCGTCATATCCTTCATCGCATCCTCCGCCTGTGTCACAATGTCCTTAATGAGGGGGGAATCAGGATAGAGGGTCTGAAGTCGTTTGATGTGCGAGTAGAGATCCAGGGCGGACGAGTAATTGGTCGTGTAGAGGCTGCCCGCGGTCGCGCCTGTAGTCGCAGACGACGAGGACACGGCTGTCGAAAGTAAGGCAGGTAGCTCGAGGATGTCGGATATCCGGTCTACATTTCTTGACAGTTGCATGGCCTTCTTTCGCCGATCCAGAATCGGATTTTCTCCAGTCTTGCTGTATGTGGATGAAAATCGCACGGCCTCATCATCGAGCTTCGGGATCGCATCTTGTAGCTGTTTGACCTCGCGCGCTAGCGAGGGGATCGAGGTTCGGAGGGTCGAGAGATGATCGGATGACGAGATGAAGGCTTTATGTGAGCGGTTGGAGAGGGCCTGGAGTGAGAGGAGTATCGAATGAGAGGACTGAGCAATGGATTGGGGCTCTGTGGTCTTCAAGGATTCAAGGGACAGCGTGGTTAGACGGTTGATGTATTTCGAGGTCGTCGCATCGATCGATGAAGATGATGACGGTCGTCGTGGGCGGGATGTGGTGGTCGTCGGAGAGGCATTGTTATTAGTATTTCTGTCCAGATACGGAGCAAGCAGCTCGAATAGCGGTTCTGTCATTGTGTGCGGGAATTGCGAAAGATTTACAGTATCCCAACGTCGACCATGTCAAGAGAAATGGAACCTTGGAAGTCATCAAGCTTAATTGGAGATTGCTCGTGCAGCGAACCCACCTGTACGTAGTACAATCAATAATCGCCTCCGGCGGGCGCAGCGGCCACTTGCGCAGCTCCGCTGCGGGCAGCGATCATGCCATCATTCCATTTCGCCAGCTGCATCTGAAACGTTCTAGGAGAACCCCTCACGGCCTTATCTTGCTGGAACAATGTCCGTCAAGTGGAAGCGAGGCCGTTTCACATCGCCCATGAGGACAGTTCATCCTGATCCAGATTCATTTTCAAGCACCTGACACTTACTACTGAACACTGGTATCTTACAAACTTAGTATTCAGAGCAGTCTATTACTATCGATTAATCGATTATCGAACTATAGAAAAAAAAATACTCCGTCCATACGTCAGAATGGGCAAGCCACGGGTTGGTAAACCGCTTCTTCCCTCATCTGTGGTTTGTCTGACTCTTCTCTGCACAACTTAGATGATCATCTTGATTCGCCATGCCCAGTCGGAGGGAAACAAGAATCGCGAGATCCACCAATATATCCCGGATCACCGGGTGAAGCTCACGCCGGAAGGGCACAAGCAGGCGCTGGAAGCAGGCCGCAGGCTACGAGCCATGCTCCGCCCTGATGACACCCTTCACTTCTTCACGTCGCCGTACCGCAGGGCTCGTGAGACGACGGAGGGGATCCTGAAGTCCCTGACTTCGGACGATCCATCGCCTTCGCCCTTCCCACGGCACACCATCAAGGTGTACGAGGAGCCGCGGCTACGGGAGCAGGACTTTGGTAATTTCCAGCCATGCTCGGCGGAGATGGAGCGCATGTGGCAGGAGAGAGCAGACTACGGGCACTTCTTCTACCGGATCCCGAATGGAGAGTCGGCAGCGGATGCGTATGATCGGATCAGCGGCTTCAACGAGTCGCTTTGGCGACTGTTTGGGGAGGACGACTTCGCCAGCGTCTGCGTCCTCGTCACGCATGGACTGATGACCCGCATTTTCCTGATGAAATGGTACCACTTTAGCGTCGAATACTTTGAGGATCTCCGAAACGTCAACCACTGCGAGTTTGTGATCATGGAGAAGAACCCAGATAATGGGAAATACATCCTGCGGACGAAGCTGCGGACGTGGTCAGAACTCCGCAAGGAGAGAGAACTGGAGAAGCAACGTGAACGAGCTGCAAAGGGGCTTCCAGAACCGGCCCCCAGCGCGCCTGAAGACTCGCCGGTCCCGGTCAGGCGCAAATGGGGCGGCTGTCCAAATGGCTGTAACCATGCTGCTGCGAGACCGAAGATGTGGCGACCGGCGAGGCAGGATACGGTCGACTTGTTTCGAGACGATGACGATGGTGGAGAGACAAGCGATGGCCAGACCAGAGAAGCCGCCAGGGAGTCTTCAGATCTTTCAAATCCAGAGGGAAAGGCCTCAGCCGCCAAGCAGGTGTCCCGTACGAATAAGCCAAAGGCGAACCTCTCCATTGTGGCTCCCAGGCCCGAGTCCATAGATGAGATCATCTCTTCTCCCGATCAAACACCATCTTATATATCCCTGGCTGCTCTCGCCGCTCCTCGAGCGACTTCCTCCGTCTCCGGAGCAGACGCGGCCGACAGCGGACTGAGGCCGACGGAGCGTACAGCACGGCTGCCTTCGGTCTCGCCACTCCGATTGAACAGTGATGATGATGATGATGATGATGATGATGATGATGATGATGATGATGATGATGATGATGATGATGATGACGACGATGATGATGATACAGATAGCCGGAAGCCCTCCCGGCCCTAGCCAGAAAATCCCGTCCGACGGAGAAGAAGTGGACACTGCTCTTCAAGAAATCCACCATCCTTCGCAAGACGCAGAAGACGACGGCGACGGCGACGACGAGGGAAGCGGCACACGACGGTCCGTCAGGCGATCAAAGCAGCAGCAGCCGCAACATCACCATCATCACTACCATCACCATCCTCATCAGCACTATACCGATAAGAGCAGCAAGCAGCAACATGAACAACCTAGCGGTCCTCGCATAGCCAGCGTCCTCAGAGATGGGGACGACCATGATGAAGAAGACGATGGCGCTGACGCCGACGATGACGACGCTGACCGAGGCGATGGTCGTGACTCCCTTGAGCTGGAGCGGGAAAGAGACCAGAGTATACGCGGGAGCGTATACTGAGGTAGCCAGCTCTAGCTAGCCAGCCAGCCAGCCAGATGGATACCTAGGTAGATAGGTAGATGACGAACGAACGAATGAATAAAGCCTGCAAAGCACAGCACGCGTCATGACTCCTGGACTTGTTTCTTTCTTTTTTTATGTGTCTTTCCCGGACAGACACGATCAAAGAAAATAGGCTATGGCATGCGAAAATAACCTTACCAGCAAGCATCGAGTCTAACCTTCCAATTCTTTCCCGTCTACATCCCAATCTACAATAGTCGTTGATTCAAAGGAATACACGATACTCGTCTACAATACAGCTTGCACGAGAAAGGAAGAAAGTTTCGGACGACAATCCTTCTTTTCAATTGAGATCTGTCTCTGTTTTTATCCTAAGAGAATGATTTCAATAAAAGAGCCTCCCACGCCTTCCAGAAGTCCGGCCGGCGGAGGCGAAACACAAAAAATAATAAAAAATAGATAAATGCCCACTTTCACTTTAATTACAACAAGGGGGGAAAGAAATCAATGCCAGGATTGACCAGTGGCACCAAGGTTGGGGGAAGATGAAGAAAAAAAATAACGGAAGAAACCGGAATGATAAGGATCGGGACGAAGACGAAGAGCTTCAATGATAAGAACACGAGCAAAAAAAATCCACCGAGGGAAAAAAAAAAGAAGCAACCAACAGTGTAAGTGACCCAGAATTTTTTGATTGTTTTTACTTCAGATGCCTCGTACATTTCATCGTAGCAGGATTGTCGGGTAACCGAGGGCTTTCATCGACAAGGGGGGTGAAAAAAAAAGAGAAAAAAAAAGGCCCGCACAAATGGCAAGGGCATCGAAAGAAGAAAGGACGGAAAATATGAACATACCCTCCCCGCTTACAGCATGCCATGATCCGATAATGTGACCAAAGAAAAAAAATAAGGGGAATAAAAAATAAACAACGCCCAGTCTGATGATGGTGGGTAGAGATGATGCATCAACCTGACAATCCACGAATTCACGAATCGCAATCTATGGGTAATACTCGCCAAAGAAATGCCCAATGGAAAAGGGAAATTTAAAGGGAATAAAAAAAAGGTACAGCCGAGCTGGAGCCGAAGATGAGGACAAATCGCGTACAAGATCATGAATCGTCGTAACTGCTTTTTTCCCGAGACACGTATGGTGACTGAGACGACTTCGGCTGCGGCGAAGACGTGGTTCCGGTTTCAAACGGTCTGCACAGAAAGCGACGAAACTGAAGACCATGACAGATCGACGACAAGAAGATCATGTCACTTCGCTCCAAACGTCCGTAGTAGAGCAGATCGAAGGGGGGAAAAATAGATTACTTTTTTTTTCGAGAAGCAAGATCAGAGCAGTGTAATCCGAGCATGTTGACAAAATGACAAACGAAAATGACAAAAATCGTCTCGAAAACTTTAAGCGGTATCATTGCAAAGGATGACAACAAAAAAAAGGGCGAAGGCACGAGAGAAGTTGACCATCTTCAATTCAAGACGGCTACAAGATTCCTCGTGTTCGAAATGCCGCACCAAGATGGACTAGCCGGCAACAGGCTGCA
>NW_013562800.1:0-13335 GCF_000968595.1 Rasamsonia emersonii CBS 393.64 | reverse complement strand
GCACGATACGCTAGGATCAGACGCTAACCTTAGGTTCGCGATCCAGCTAGTCCTGATAGGGAAATATAAACAACGCGAAAACGACACGAGTTTACACGCCCGCGTTGGGTTCGCGTCAAGCTGAAAGAGGTTGCGGGAAAAAAAAAACAAAAAGCTTGCGGGTCCGCATGATGGAAGGAGGGCTAAGAGCCTGTACTGTACTGTACTGCACACAAGTTAGAAAGCACATGGAAACGTTGAATGTTAGACGTGTCATTCATCAGATCCTATTCCTAATGTTGTATGTTACCTAGGTTGGTGTTTCCTTTTGCTATCCCAGACACGGGGAAGGAGCAGGTATTTTCGACACCTTATCCTCTCCCAACACTCATGAAGACCATAATGCACAAGGACAGCCCTCCAAATCGGCAATGGATAGTGGGGGAGTCATGACAATGCGACAGAAAGAAAAAAGGGGGAAAAATAGAGAAACAGAGAGAGAGCGAATGTGTGTTTGTGTGTGTTGCAAAGAACACAGGACTTGAGAGTGATGTCTGAACATGCAGATGCGAGCCCATACAGGAGACACGAACATAGGAAATCAAAAGAGAGAGGATGATACTCAGACAGGATGATTAGGAGAATGGACAGGTGCATATGGACAGGGGTGACCGAGGTAGAATATCGTCCGATGAGAATGAGAACATTAGGCACTAGTGGATTAAAAAGAAAATGGTCTCTCCCACCATGACAATATAGAGCAAAAGAGGCACGTAATCAGCAGTTGCGCCGAATGAAATGCGAGATTATATCAAACGCATCAGATATCGTCAACCAGTCGTATCAGGCGTAACATGCAAAAAGGAAAAGGGTGCTGCCCAAAGGAAGGACGGTTTCATGAGGGTCATGGTCTCAATTCTTCACCGAGTTGCAACGTCAAGCCGGAGTCCTTGCTGCGTCCGTTGGGACTGTCAGCGTCAGGGGGAACAAGATTGTCGAAATTCAGACCTCTTCTTGCTCCCTTGGAAAGAGGGGTTTTGGAGAGACTACCGGGAGTGCGCCCACCCCGGGGCCGTTGTGCTGGGCTCGGAGTGACGTTGACAAAATCGGCAAAGTTGAACTGCTGGTTGGGAGTGCCAAAGTTGGCAAACACCCCGCCACTGGGTGTAGGGGTCAAAGATGGTAAGGCCGCGTACTGGCTAGGAGGTGTTGATGGAGGGAGGTCTCGCGATTGTGCCTTGTTATTGACTCTGGCCGGGGTAGGGGAGTTGGCTAAGTACAGGAGAAGGTCTGCTCCATCTTCGTTCTCCTGGTATTTGTCGTTTCTTGGCAGGCGAGCAGGACGGAGAGGCGGAGTTCGAGGAGGAGAGGAGCTGACCATGGACGAACTGACGTTCTGGAAGCTATGAGCTGGGAGATCGGGATCGTTGTCCTCATCCGAGTTGCTATTGAAGGCAGGGGTTGAGGATGTCGGGACGTCAAAGGACGGAGGATGGTTCGAATAGATTTGAACTGGTCGGTCAAAACCAGGTGAGGACTCTGGCAACCGATGAGAACTCTTCCACGAAAGCCGGGGTGCCTTGGCTGGACGTTCAGTTATGGAGTTCGATCGAACACGCTTGCGGCTCGCATTGAGCATGGGCTGCATCACACCCGGATCGAATGTTGCAGCATGCTTGTTTCTCGCCGACCTGGGCAACTCATTTGAGAAAGTTGCATTTCGGGTTGGGGAGGACGTCAAAGGCGTTTCGTAGCGGCTGTAGGCCAGCTCGGAAGACGAGTCGGACGGTTTATCAGATCCCAGCGCACCCAGCTTGTCATCCTGCTGGTCATGGTCTTTCGAATCTAAACGCAGACGGCCGTTCTCATACTTGACTTTGGCAAGGCCCAGTCGATCTTGCAAGCTCAAGGACACCTAGAACGAAGGAGCTTGTGAGTGTTGAACGACGTCAAACCTGCCACAGAGGCCTGGCAGGAGACATACCTGAGCAATGTCGATTTTGCGTCTTGTCCGATCAACTGTGCCGCGTTGTGGTGGCAGTGACATGATTTCTCTATGCCACTGCAATGCTAGTCTGACTCGTCACAAAGATCCTGATCGAGACCATAGAAAGCGTGCAAGAAAGAATTTGTCCTTAACCAAGGAACTGTGGGGAGGTCAGTCTTCTCTCCTGCAAAGGGAGCAAGGGCGGGCTGGGCTGGATTGGAATGGTTCCGCGGAGGAAGGGCCCTGGTAAGAGACCACTCAATTGAATTGCAGAAGAGAGACCGTATGGATGGAGCTCACGGGAGTTCACGTGTCCCCGGCCCTGTTCAATCTAAGTGCAGGAGAGAGCAAAGGATGGAGTAGATTTTGGCATTGGAGAAATGAAATGAAATGAAAGAAGCGGGTCGCCCTGAAGCCAGGCCAAAGGGAGCAACGCGCCAGACGCGAAGCCGTACCGTCGCCCGGTCATCGTTCCGGAATGGGTCGCGAACCCCCTCCTTTGCCTAGCAGGGCGTTAGTGAAGGCACGCCACCACTTTCCTTACAGCTTGGCCAGGCTCAAGGAGCCCCAAGCGAGTCTTCAAAGTCAAGAGCATCTACAGAGCACCTTGTACTCTGACTTCTGTAGACTCTGCCACCTTTCATCTCAGAAAACTACGTCATTTGGGGTTTGCGCGGGAAAATCTTCCATTAGTCTTGGCCCTCCAGGACTACAAAATCCACCTAATCTTTCAGTATTTCCCTTTCTCACTGGCCAGTCCTGCCGCTGGAAGTCTTGGTGCTCTGCAATGCAGGTATGGAGAACTGCACGTATAATAATTAGATCACTGCATGGCAGAAGCTGCGTTGTCTTTCACATGTTTTCCCGTCCAATAAGATTCTCCATTTTAATGTTATTTTCTTAGCCTTGTTGCCTTAGCTTTCAGGCTACGACAAGGCTGACCTCCAAGCTATAGTGCAGTTCCATTCTTTGTGACAACGCTTTGAGGAAGAATATTCTTGTACTATACATGTAGGAGTATTGAATAGATTCAAATACCTTTCCAGCTCTTAGATGTTGTACATACATACAAGAAAGGAAAGGATGGACGTGAAATGAGAACTCCCATGTAGAGCCCAAAAACGGAAAGTTGTGGACTGACTGAAGAGAAATTAGGCCCTCAGGAGAGACAGATCCCTGCAGTCAAGTCAATCTTTGGAGTTGGACCTTTTTGCTTTTTCTTTCTTTCTTTTTATCAACAGTAAACGCTACTCATATAAGGGTAAACGAAAATAATTGATAGTAGAAATATCACATATAAGCTTACTACGACAAAAATCTAGGGATAGAATGACGGAGTACCTTTATAATGACAGGAGAACCGAGGGCTATATGCGATATAGAAGACACTCACTTCATGGATCATTTTAACTGGACAAACAGACAGCCATTACGGAGTATTCTAGTCCACGAGACATTAGAAGACCATTCATTGGCAAATTACAACCTTATGTGAGCATGTAATATAGTCGAGTTTGGGTGATTCAATGTCATGTGCTTCGTTTCCTTCCTCCTTCAACATACGGCAGCGACAATTGATTCGCTACATACTTGACTTCACTCCAACCAGACTCCATGCTACAATTGTCTCCACTGCCTAGGTGTGAAAAGAATCTTATCAGCATTAGTTAGTTCAAGAGACATTCCTGTTTCTGAGGGTTGTATTGTCTACATCTTGATGAATCAGTTACCAGGTGTCCCATTGATTTTTTTTTTGGCGAAGGGACGTGACTGAGCGCCAGAAAAGATTGCCTATCAGCAGCAGGTTTGGCTAACCACCCATTTGAAGACTCTATTTCTCACGGGAAAACTGCGTGAAGGTGGTGCGTCGACTGTAGCCAGAGAAACAATCTGCTTTGGAATTGGGAAAGCAAGAATGCTAAGTCTTTTGCTATATATTCTTTCCTAATAAAATTAACATCTGTGCTACTTCTAGTTACATTGTCGATTTCAAGATTTCTCGACAACTTACAAGAACAGAAAATGGAGGAACAGCATTTGGGTAGCAGGCAATTTGGCACGCTCAAGCGCTGCCGCTACGAAGGGTATGTTTTTGTACGAACCTTTTGAGGATAAGCTATGACAAAAAAGCTATGACAAAGATATAGTCGAGGTCTCTAGTCTTAGCTTTAAGATCATTTCCCTTTTTGAGCTCGTATTTAAAAGTAGCTCGCGCCTTAGTACAAATATGCCAAAGAAACCATAAATATGTCAGCTTCTCCAGCACCTTTTTTTTTTTAAAAAAAAAAGGCAGGGTTCTCCCTTCAAGAGAAGAAGTAGAGACCCAGTCCCAACAATCTTTGCAGAAGAGCAAGATACAGGAGAAGTCTTCAGGAAATTTCCATTAGAAGTACAGGATCACGCACGCTTTTCCTAGACAGGAACACTAGTCCATACACAAAACTTCTTCTATGTTCAATCGACGGTCGTCCAGTCTGATGCCCTCGTACGGAGTACAGAGTCCCTAGGACTGTTTGGCCAGGTTCAAGCATGTACTGTACATACCTCCTACCTGTCATTGGACTCATTGCTGCTTTGCACTAAGCCACTTGTAGAATCCAATGGAATTTCTGTGGGGAATCGGGATAGGAGTCCGTTCCGTCGGAATCACACAAAGATCTGGTTACGACGACGGGCTCCCATTGCAATTGGCGGCATCACCGGCCACAGCAAGACGGAGGCGGCTAGTCGCGTTTTTCAATGGAGAAATGCAGCATAGCTTGATCTCGATGGATCCTGTCATGCTGGCAGTTCAACCGTTCATGCTCCGTATGCCCTGCCTAAACAGGCCAGCATACCGCGTGCGGACTGGGAGCTGCAGAACTGTTCGCAGGAACCCACTCGGCAGGGCACCGGAAGCAATTGTTATCTCGACGCCAGACGTTTCCATCCTTGGTCCAGAGCGGGGCCGCCGAAACAAGCAACGCCAGTCGTGGTCGCCGGGCGCACACGCAGCGGCCCCCTCATTGGGCGATCTTCTAGCCCTGGGCCGTTGAGGCTCCAGCACGAAATGTCTTAGACTCTTAGTGCTGGCTTGATTAATGAAGGTGGCTGACTTTAAGCTGCCACAAGCGGCCTCCGGGATGCACGAGCGGCCCTGCAAGCCACCACGGTCATACCCTCCTTACGTATGCATTCGTGGCTGGCCTGGCCGTTGGCAGTTGACAGATACAGCCGCCCACGATCTCCCGTACGGTCAGAGCACAGAGGTGGAGAGCAGTAACCGATGTGAAACAACCTGTCATTGTTCCCTCGACGGTGGCGTTCCCGGCTCTCTGACTGCGTCTGTGTCGCCTCGACGGCCGCAAAGCTGCCTGGCGTCATCCTGCCCTGACCTTAGGTACTATTAGCTGTTCCTCCTTGTACTCTGTACACGTCCTCTGTGGTGGCTTTGTCTGGAACTGCCTAATCTGTGGAGCCGAGCTATCTATAGCCACTGCGACGACAGCCCCCATCGCTGACCCACCCCATCCATCATCTTGCCAGGTTCCTTCTGATCTGGACACTCAGCAGGTTTGAGCTGTCCTTCTCGTCCTCTTCTCCTTTTGACATCTCGCTCGCTGCTCGTGTCCGTCCCTCGTTTGTTGAACCACCCCCCAGGCCCGTGGGGGAATCGGCGGGTGCTTAATTGTCAGCTGCGACCGCAAACGGCCTTCCAATGCTTATCGGACCCTCCTTCCGTCACATCAGATCACCACAACCACCGCCTCACCATCCAGCTCCTGCCTGCCCTTCCAATTCCTCCGTCCGTATCGCGGGCATCGCCATCCGCCTCTAAGGCGGATCGATCGTTTGATCTTCGTCCAAGTCGTCGGGGACCTGAACTTCAATGTCTGTCGCTATGCCATTCTTCAAAGAGCTGCGCCGTCGGTCGAAGGCCAGCTTTCGAACCAATGCCTCCGGGGAGTCTCACAATGGTGACGTGACTTCGGGCAAATCCTCCTCCACGCTTGACACCACCTACAGTACCCCGCCATCGTCCATCAAGCGCAATTTATCAACCCCAAATCTCCCAGCCTTGAACAAATCAAACGGCACCTTGAATGGATCGACTACCCCGGTGCAGTCGCTCCCACCTCAGCGACCGGTGCCCATCACTTCTCAGTCAAACAGGAACAGCTTCTTCGTACGGTTTCTCGCTATACCATCACCACGTGTCCGTCCTTTTTGCTAATTATCATCTCTTACAGGCGGCCAACGGTTCCCCAGTCAATGGATCCAGAACCCCTCCCGCGACATCTCCATACGCACCTCGAATCCTTTCTATTTCCGATAACTCGTGGGTATGCAGTAACAGCTCGATCTTAGCGTGATCGTTTCTGAACCAACCAAGCAAACTAGATGGTGGTAGCTAACGCCCAATTCTTCTGCAACAGGTGCACCAAAAGGTCCTTCTGGTCTATGGCCAAATTGGAGACCCAAATCAACATCCGCTGGACGGAACCTTGACGGTCTTCCATAACCAAGATAGCTTCCCTTCGACCACGTGGCCCGTCTCCGAGTCGCACTTTAAGGCTCTGGTTCATCTCGTTCCCGGTCCGAACCGATTACGATTTGATTTCTCGTCCCCCAAATTATCTTCTGGGAGCGCAGCCTCCAGCCACACATCCTGGATCAGCATCAATTACCTTCCTTTGGCAAATGTCCCGCCCCTCGACCTAGTGATCCTTCTCGGAAAGGATTCAGAAGGGACCTTCGATGCGGTTCCCGAACGCGTCCGGCGAGAAGGAAACGGCCTTGACACTGCGATCCGGAAGTATCGAATGGCCGCTTACCTCTGGCAGGCTTTTACTGGCGAGCAGATGTTCCGGAACGGTTTTGGCAGACGCTGTTTCCGGTTCGAAGAAGAATGGCAGACTGGCACCCTCAGTCAGCGGGACACTCTCGCTGGACAGATGAGGAATGAAGCTAAGATCCATATTGTCCGGTCAGAGAAGACCGTAGCCGAGCTCCGAGATTTGAACATCGCCCAGCAGTACGGACCCGCTACTAAGAAAAATGAGCTCTTCAACATCGCTATGAAAGCGGTGAAGGATTACTTCCGACCGCATGCCGATCAGAAACGGTATGTGGCCGTGCTCCTTCTCGACTCTCATTGGGATACGGCCTCGCAGACGATCACCGGCCATGCCGCTCTGGGTTCGAGCAGTGATAATGTGAAGATGGCCATTTTTGGTTCTCATAGCCTCCAGAGTTACCCTTCTTGTTTGGAAGAGGTGGTCCCTGCCTTTACGGACTGCACGAGAACCGATGCTCGATACGTCGGAAACGACTGCGGGGAATCAGGGAGCAACTGGGAAGCCGCCAACATCGGTATCGGTGCTCACCTCCACGAGGTGGGCCACCTGTTCGGGTGTCCGCACCAGGAATCCGGCATCATGCTGCGCGACTACGTCCGGCTGAATCGAACCTTTATCACTCGAGAGTCGTATTCAACTCGCACCAAATCACCGGGCCTCAAGTTGTGCTTGCCGTCCGATGAATGTGGATGGCATCGACTGGACGCCCTCCGGTTCCGATTCCATCCCTGTTTCCGCTTGCCTAGTGACCCTCCCGCTCCGTCAGACGACAGCGTCCAGGTATGGCCCGTGGACAACGGGAAGATACTCATCACGGCATCGTCTGGGGTAGCCTTTATTGAAATCTATGCCGAAGGGGATGAAACCTGCCATAGCTTTATCGAATTCGTCAATGCTGAGTCGCCCAACAGTGGAGTTCCGCGACAGGTGACGGTGACAGAAAGCGAGCTACGGCAACAACTACCCGCTGAGAAACAAAAGAAGAAAGTCAGGCTTGAGATCTTTTCCGGAGGTCTCGGCAGTCACACGGTCCCCGACCTCAGCTCGTTAAGGTCGAAACAGTCCCTAGTGAAGCTCCCGAAAGGTCAGACGGGCTACAAGGGCAGCATGTTGGGCTTTTCGCAGTTGGAGGGCAGTCAACCAGAGCAGGTTATTCTGGAGAGTGCGTTCATTCAAACTAAACTGTTGACTTCCATCAAAGTGTATCATGGTGAGGCGCTTGATGGGTTGGAATTTTGCTACGAGGATGCCACGAGCCAGCTTTTCGGCAAGCGTGGCGGGAAGCCGGGAGGCGACGAATTTGTCTTTGGTGAGTTTCGTGTCTAATGAGTGGTTTGTAAGAGGGCATCGTTGGTCTGACAACATCCCAGATACGCGACGGGGAGAGAACTTGTTGGGCTTCTATGTCCGGGCTGGTGCTTGGATTGATGGGATCGAAATCCTTACTAGCCTGGGGCGGAAGTCAGGCGTATATGGAAATGCGAAGGGAGGATCAGGGTACGTACCACAATTTATTGTTGCACCTGATCGTGGTGTTTAATCGCCTACGAGACTGGACAGCACTCCACCGCACCGGTGTCCTGGATTATATCGCTAACCAAGAGGTCGTCCGCAGGCATACTTTAATACCCCCGAGAGGTTATAGCATTGCTGGCGTTTCAGGTTCTTGCGGTCCCTGGGTCGATGGGTTCTCATTGATAATTACTCGTTAATGTTTTCTGCATCATCACATCAACGCCACGGCTATGGCTGTATAATCACCGCACGGCATGGGAGCTTTTCTTCGATCGCCTTTTCATTTTTATTATTCTCATACCACATTTACTTTGCTTTCACTCTCCTTCAGCAAGCAAAGAACGCTCCGAATGCGCCGGGAATTTGCTAGAATTTCGGTCCGGGTGGTGGCTCTCTGTTCTTTTGTAACACTTTTCCCGTCATCCATCCTCACAGGCCCCAGGAAGGCCTTAATTTGCCAGGTGCCAGTGAGAGAACGCCTGTCCATGAATAATGCCCCCCCCCCCCCCCCCGGTTGTGTGTGGATATGTCTTCTCAATTACTTTGAACGGCACGAGGAACGCAGGAATCAGGGGGTAAGCGTGGGGAACGAAGACAGGCATGTTGATTCCACATCGCCCCCGGGCATCTGACTCATTCCTCGCCCACATCGCCGTCAACAATAATAATTGGTTCTTTTTCTTTTTCCTTTTTTTTTTGGTCTCTGCGGCTGGCGTAATGGGGGTTTTGTTGTTTTTGTTTGTTCATTGCGTGTGACTCACTTCTACATTATGCTCGGAGCTATAGATACGGATGACATGCGCAGTCGGATACCACAGATAATGATAGCACAGGTTAATACACCAACATTTAGTCCTACTTGAGAAATGATTTCTAGAAGCACGCTGGAGACTCACCTTGAAGGAGCCATCAGTACAGGAAACCTTTGTAGCGTAGCTCTCTAGCCTTTCGGCCACAATACGGCTCTGTAGCCTTTTGTAATACGTCTGCAAACGGAGTCTGGGTTGATAGTTTGAATATTAACGTGGTTGTTGTGGCGTTTTAGAGGGGAAGTCTTACAGTCCTGGCTGTTTTTTAGTTGAAGTAGACAGGTAATAGTGTCCTACTTGACCGGTCTAGGAACGGAAGTGGGGACGGAACCAGAAACGGACGACCCATGGTCCGTTGCTTCTCAGGTACGCGATAATTGAGGGCATATATCTTGACGATGCTCAAATGTACTCTGTATAGAACAAGATGTGTATGTATGTACATGCGACTTGTGTACAACTCATGCTTGATTTGGTCTTGTTGCTTCGATGAACAGCATTGATTGACACCTAGGGCGACAGCCCTGGCCGAGGCTCGGCATGCCGTTATCCGCTCGGTAGCTATTACTCCGTACTGCAAGCTCCCCTCTAGGATCATCGCTCTTTTCTTCTATCGACACCTGCCCCCTTCCCCCCTAGCATTCCGGAGATACACTTGTTTCAATTCATCTACTAGACACATCCATTTGCAATGCGCCTTGGTAAAACATGGGCTGGGAGCGCTTCGTCCTTATCATGCCTAAGACTTAGTCGAGGGACATTAATACCGCCTGCCAAGCTTCCTCGCTTTTCTGGCCAAACACCACGTGCATCCACTGCCGCGAGCTTCTCCACGGGTCAGCCATTGCGAAGCAAGTCCGGACCGTGAGTTCCTATGCAACCATCCAGCATTCCAATCCCATCGCAAAGCTTAGCTTCAAGAAGCTCTCTGTCACCAAATTCGCCATGCTGCCCTAGCAGCAGTCCATGCTGACCCTCCCTCGCATCTCAGGTATACTGCCTCTTTTGCCCTCTTCGAATCGCTGTGGGAGGTATGCGCCTACCTTGTGCTTTTGCCAGACCAAATCTGACGACTGCGGAAGGCGGGCGTCACGACATGTTTTGTCAACGTTGGCTCGGATCATCCCTCGGTTATCGAGGCGATCGTCAAGGGAAAAAGAGAGCGGCCGGATCGGTGGCCGAAGATGGTGACATGTCCCAGTGAGATAACTGCAATCTCAATGGCAGACGGCTATGCTCGAGTCACTGGCCGTCCACAGGCGGTCGTTGTCCATGTGGATGTTGGCACCCAGGCACTCGCACATGGTATCCACAACGCAAGCGTGGCGCGTGTTCCCGTCTTTATCTTTGCCGGTCTTTGTCCGTATACCGAGTCAGGCGAACTGCCTGGCTCCCGGACAGAATATAGTCACTGGCTGCAAGACCCTCCAGATCAGAAGGCCATTGTGCGCCAATATTGCAGATACACCGGCGAGATACGAAGTGGCTTGAACGTAAAGCAGAACGTTGGACGCGCCCTCCAGTTTGCCTGCAGCGCACCCAAAGGCCCTGTCTATCTTGCCGCTGCGAGAGAGCCGCTGGCCGAGGAGATAGAACCGTACTCTCTGCCACAAGACCAGTGGGTGCCAATCGGTCCCAGCGCTCTGCCTGAGGAAGCGGTCCATACTCTTGCAGAGGCACTGGTTCACGCCGAGCGTCCTCTGGTGATTACTGGATATTCCGGTCGGGACCGCCGATGCCCACCGCTGCTGGCTGCCCTTGCAGACAAAATCCCAGGCCTTCGCGTCCACGACACTGGTGGGAGTGACATGTGCTTCCCTTTCACGCACCCCGCTTCGCAAGGGTTCCGCCTACCTGGCTACGACGAGTGTACGCGCGATGCGGACGTGATCTTGATCCTCGATTGCGACGTGCCGTGGATTCCTTCGCGTAACCCGCCACGAAAAGATGCCCGGATTTACCACATCGATGTTGACCCTTTGAATCAACATCTTCCCGTCTCCTTCTTTCCCGCTCACGGACGCTGGAAAGCTGACTGCTACACGGCTCTCGCACAGCTCCTCACGCACATCGACGCCGACTCTGCTCTTTCCCAAGCGCTTCAACACCCCAAATACGCTGCTCGCTGGAGAGAGCTCGCTGAAAGTCATCGAGCTCGCCTCGAAAACATTGCCAAGCTCCCTCGCCTGGGGGATGATGAGCCTCTCAATGCCCACAACATCAGTCGCCTCCTCAAAGATTGTCTTCCTGAAGACACCACCTTTGTGATTGAAGCGGTAACGTGCGCCCAGACGATCTCAGACCAGCTGCAGTGCAGTCGGCCTGGTAGCTGGATTAACTGTGGTGCAACTGGGATTGGGTGGAGCAATGGCGCGGCCCTGGGTGTGAAGATGGCGCTCGACGACCAAGGAAAAGACCTCGAGGAGGGGAACAAGAAGAAGCCGAGCCTCGTCTGCCAGATTGTTGGCGACGGGAGTTACATGTGCTCTGCACCCTCGAGCGCCGCCTGGGTGGCACGTAAGTATCAGATTCCCATTCTCACGGTAGTCTTGAATAACGGCGGTGAGTATTCTCATTCATGTCTTTGATCCGCAGAGCATGAGAGGACGGCGCTGACAATGCGACAGGGTGGCACGCCCCGCGTCATTCGACCGAGTTAGTGTACCCCGAAGGGATGAATAAGGACGCCACACGCGATGAACTGAACCTTTCTTTCGATCCGTCTCCGAACTACTCCCAGTTAGCCAAGGCGGCGGCTGGATCTTCCTTTGAGAGTGACGGCGGAAAGAACGATTGGATGCAGGGAGCCAGAGTGAATACGGTAAAAGCGCTGCGGTCTCAGTTAGAGCAGGCTGTGACGACTGTCCGGGAACAAGGCCGAGGCTTCCTCCTGGAGGCGTTGATGGAGCGGAGCCAGTGAGTTAAAAGTCAGATCGATGCATGGATCAGTATGCTCAAGGTAATGGAGTTGACTGAATCCAATGTCTGCCATTGCCACACCGAATGTATATACGCGTATACACATTGATGTAGACGAGGAGTAGAGGTATATAGATATAGACCAATCTTTGAAATACGTAGTCACAGCAGTGATGTCGGAATTCTCAACGCATATGCTATGCAATGTGACCCGCTAGCAGACACCAGAAATAGCAGCAGACCTCACCGCTCTTCCGGCAGCATGATTGACAGAATATAGTGCCACATGCACATCATCTGCACATGGATTCCTCGAATGCCGACACGTACCTATCTTAGACAATGGCCAGTCTCATCATGGCGATTATTGACGCAATCATGAGGGGACAAGGACCCTGTGCTACAGGAGGGGAAACAGTCAGCCTTGTCAAAGACGATGACGATAATTATACCTAAAAATAATAATCCAGAGAGGGAAATTAAGATGCGAATGGCAAAGATCTTCGAATCGTCACCCTGGGTGGTGTCTGTGCACTGTGGCACTTGTGGTACCCGGGTGGTGCAGAGAACACTGCACCGCTCTTGCAGTGATAACTTGTCATGCAGCACGATAAAGATTATGTGGACGTCGGACCCAAGGAATGCATGCAGATGGTGGTAATAATAGAGGGCCGGTATACAGAGTATGTCCACTGTGGACTCTGCTGGGTAGGCGGACGGTAGAAATTAGCTGCATGGCATGCGGTACGCCAGATTGACGGCAGGGATCTATTGGCTCCTTGCCCAGCAGTTATCTATTGCGGGAGATATCTCTGCGTGCGGGGAAGGTTTTCATCGGGGAAGACGGGCCATGAGCTTTCGTCATTAACCTCCCTGGACATGGTGGCGCAGCGGACCCGCTGAATTGCTGGCATCGGATCCCAGAGGGAGCAGGACTCTACCATGTCTTTGCACAGGACTGCGCCAGGCTGGGCAGTTGATATTGCTACCTAGGTACGTAGTTAGCTAGTAGATACCCGAGATTTGACTTCTTTTCTGGCTGTCATAGCTACGTGCCGTGATCCCTGGGAGATCTATGGCCGTTGTGCGGGGCACATTGCTCATTGCTTTCAGTTGGAGATAATAACTAGGGTTAGTTGGCGATAAGCACTCCGCATTGCTGCTGTCGAAGCTTGGGCCACCATGAGGATCCATGGATCTCCGGTACTCCCGCGTAACAGGTAATATTAATGCTGCACATTACCGTACTGAGCAGAATGCAGCTCGACATCAGAATGCCTATTGTTAG
>NW_013562801.1:0-1469 GCF_000968595.1 Rasamsonia emersonii CBS 393.64 | reverse complement strand
GACAACAACAACAACAACAACAACAACAACAACAACAACAACAACAACAACAACAACAACAACAACAACAACAACAACAACAACAACAACAACAACAACAACAACAACAACAACAAACCTGCTTCACCATCTGCTATAATAATAATAGACTCGAGCTATCTCCGGCTGGTGATTGAGCGGCTGCAGACGGGGGTGGATGTGTTGCACGGCGCTGTCGATGGGTGGGTCGTTCAGTTGAATTAAGTCGATAGATAGCTATCAATTGGATGGGTTCAGATGTTGACGAGATGGTTATAGATATATAGATATGCGTTTATATAGAGAAATAGAGAAAAAAAATGATTATATTTCGTTATCAGTCTGGAGGACGTGATATATATATTCAACAGTACTGACTAATTTACCATCTATATGACCGCGTAGAAGCAACACAATGCTAGCTAGCAGATTGTATACAGTCTAGTCTTGTCTTAACTTTGATAAGATACGTACTGTACAGTACAGTAGAGTACATACAGTACATAATCTCCCTAGTCTATTCTATTCTATTGCTATTGCTATTGCTACCTGCGGAGCACCTCTCGTTTCTGTTTCTTATATGACGATGATGAATTGCATTTATTTATTTCTTTATTCATTTATTTATTTGATACTATTGGTGAGTGTGGAATTAGACTGAAAATGGTTAATTAAAAAAAAAAGATGTAATAATCATCATCAATCTGATATCAATTAATCTACTTCCAACTCAGTAGACAACTAGCTTTTAGGTATCTAAGGAATAATCTAAAAAAAAAAAGAAAAGAAAAGAAAAGAAAACCGTACCTGTTCACTGTTTCCTGCTCGCTAACCTATATATTATACCGATTGTCATTTGCCATTACACAGTGTGGACGTAATGGATAGATAAATAATATATAGATAATTTAATTGCACACACCACACCCGGATATATCCACTCATTCGTAGTTTCTTCTTCCTAGAAGAAACTGAATAGAATAGAAACAGAAACAGACACAATACAAGACGAGACGAGACGAGACGAAAGAAAGACTTCAAAGTCAGCCAGTCATGTCATGTCGAACAATCCTCCCCAGCCAGAAAAAAAATATAAAAATAGAGAAATTTTATCTACTCCATCATCTGTACTTATTGCCTCGGCTCCGTAACTACCCCCTCATACTCCCTCGACCGAATATACTCGAGCGTCCGCTCAAAATGCCGTCGGGGGTTCTCCAAACTCGGGTTTGCTTCCCCCTCATCCGTCTGCAGGTTCGAGTGGATCAGCTCGATCAGCCCGTTCAGATACTTGGTCGTCACCGTCTCGTTCTGCTGGTCAAAGTAGTACACGTAGCGGTTCAGGATCTCCACGAATAGCTCCACCGAGACTGCCGTGTCCATGCAGGCGTCGGCGACGCGCAGTGCGCGCTGGAGGCATTCGAGTACNCGCTTGCCGTCGCGGTACAGCT
>NW_013562802.1:0-12565 GCF_000968595.1 Rasamsonia emersonii CBS 393.64 | reverse complement strand
CAGGTTTCCCAGAAATGACACGCTGGGCTTTCCAGTGCCATTGTCGGTTGACGGGCAGAAGTGGACCGTGGACGTCCATCTCATCCAACGACATACAGGTGAAAGGTGCTGCCGGAGAGGGCCTAAACTCCGCTTTCTCCCCGGCCGCGGGGGGATCAATGATGTCGCCGATTCCTAGTAGATTACTCAGGACGATGGCTGCAGTGCAAGGTAGTGTCCGGTTACCTTCCGATGTGAGCTCCTGAGAGAATGCTCCAACCGTTAAGCTTGCTCACGGATCCACTCGCCTGCGCATGCGGAAGCACATCAACACCCTGGTCAGGGCGGCCCTGGGATCTGTGATGCTCGCGAGCATGGCGGCCGATCTTCGTCCATGCACGCTCGTTGGCGCTGGCAGTAAAATGATCAGAGAGCCACTCAAGCCCAGTCGCTTTGACAACTCCGCGAGGCGACGTTCTGGTTGGCAGGAAGTGCTCGTGCAATCGTATTCGGCAGACAGACCAGGGCCCTGATGGCTTTTGATTTTCCGATTGCCTGATGATCTGATGATATTCGGATCGGCCCTGCTCGCCTTACCTTATTGTTCGCGCGGGAAATAATTCCCATGGCCACTCACCCTGCCGTTTTATTTTGCTCCGGTGCCTGCGTCTCCCTCCCCTGCCCCTCAATCATATCCAAAGTTACACACGCACGCGGTGCTTGTTTCTAAATACTGCTCCTCCGTCTAGACCTCCCTTTCCTTTCTCCGACCCTCCTTTCCACACCCACCTCCAAGAAAAGAAATTCTGTTGCTGTTGCAGCTCTTCCTCCCCAGACTCCCCAGCTGCAAGGGTTTGCCCTGAGTCCAGCAAATTGGAGTAGACAATCAAGCGCTGCCTTCAGCCTTTGGGGGGTGATTCTCCACTACACTCGACCTGGATGCGGCGACGGTGGTTACTGATTCGCGCCCGGCCGTCTGGTTATCGAAGATCCAGCAGGTAGACTGACAGTCGCCTGTTTGATTTTGATCCCGACTTTCAGGGTCAGTAGAAGCCTTCTTTTTCCTTTTCTTCCGCTCTGCTGCTTTTGTGGAACGTTGTCACCATTTCTACTATCCCTGGTTGTGTTTCGAATTCTGTCGGGTAATATTTTTTTTTGTTTTGTTTTTGTTACTCTCGAAGCTCTGCTGAAAGAGACTCTGTTATCCTCCTATGTAGCGTTTGTTGGAAAAGTTGACTGTGTGGCATCACGCTGATCGATGGGATAGCTCTCTCCGCCGAGCTGTCCGCGGCCTCTGATAGCATGGCGGACTTGGGCTGGCACCGGACAATGTCTTCGGGTTCGCGTTCGACAACGACGGCACCAATGACACCTTTCTCTCAGGTCATGGAGTCAGAACTCGAGCCGTGTGCGTCAACGGCTTCTCTCTTTCTGTACTCTCAGGGTTCTGTCATCTTAAGTCTGCACCATGACACGCTGGCAGTCGACCGACGCTTCACGCGCCATCAGGAGAAGATTTCGTTCATATGTGTCGACAATGTCAGCGAACGAGGAGCCGGCCGTCTGGTCGTCAGCTATGATTTCAGCCAGACGGCCATTGTATGGGATCTGTTTACTGGGACCGAAATCTCACGATTCGCTTCATTCGAACCGCTTCGAGTGGCCGCATGGATGCGGAATGGAAACGTGGCGTTTGGTAACGACCCTATGAAACCGACTTTGGTACGGCACAGGTTGACCATGATCCAGGCAATGGCAAGGGCGAAGTGATCCTCTTCGAACCTTCAACATCCGAGCATATCTCCACTCGTACTATCTTTGACCCCATCACAGCGTTGGCTCCAGGCGCGGACTGCCGTACCTACGCTATCGGGTGAGTAACTTGACATATGTGTTTTGACATTGATTTGCTAACACTTGTCTAGGTACCAAAATGGCTCCATTCTCATAGCCAATCTGCAGCCCACGTTTACCATCCTGCACACCTTGACCACGTCGAGAGGTCCATCGCCAATTGTGTCATTGGCTTGGCATGCATCCTCGTCGAAGCAGAAATCAGACATGCTTGCCACGCAAACTGCTGAAGGTGATCTCAGGGTCTGGAGCATAGCAAAGCCCCCAGGTAACGATTCTCCCCGGGTGATACGGGTCCTCAAACGAACAGAATCGTCGTACTCGACGGGACCGAAATGGATGGCGTGGTCCAAGAACGGAAAAATCGTGGAGTATTCGGACAGGTATGGTGACTCTGCGTGGAAAAAGATCTGTAGAATGTGTGCAGACTCGCTGACTTGGGACTGATCGCAGAGAAACGTGGGTCTGGGATGTCAAAACAAAACATGTAACATACGAAACCATACCCACGATCAAGGACGTTCTTGGTATAGCCAACTATGGACCAACGGCGACGCTATTCACCCTGGGTCCCAACTATACTGTTCAGCAGTACGACGTAGATGACCCGGCTATGGTGGCAAATGTGCAACATCTCCCGAGCGATCCCCTGTTGCCGCCCTTGGAGGACTCGAGATTTCGGCCAATGTCACCAGAACACTTGTCTCGGGGCAATGCTGGCAACGAGGCAGCCAGCCAACAGCGGGCAGAGAGTCCAGTCTCCGGTAGAAGTCGCACCAACTCGATGAGTTCTCGAGCTTCTTCGGGCCGCGCCCGCCCATTTTCTCCCCCCGTGAAATCCGCCTACAGCGGAACTAGCTTTTCGATGACTTCACCCTTTGGTCGAGGAGCGTCCCACACCACTGGAACATCGATTGCATACGGCTCGTCGGCGTCGGTGTCGTCCGCTCGTTCTCGGGGCGGTTCGCGTTTGAGGAATGAAGTGACCCTCAGTCCTGCTGACAAGCCGCTGGAGGATCTCTTTCCCTTCACGAGGGCTCGTGTCAATGACATTCCGTACACTCACCAACAAAAACGCCAACTTCTGGACGAGTCAAACTTGACAGCTGACGATCTGCGCCGGCAGATGCTGAGCATTGTCTTTGGATGGGATGGTGACATTGAAGGATTGATCCGCGATGAACGTATGATTATCACCATAAAATTCCCTAATTCTTTGTGAGATGAAGATGTGCTGACCCCAGGGGGGAAAAAAAAAGTGAGTCAACACCCGCCAGGTAGCCAAAACGCCATCTTCCTCTCCCGATGGTTGGGAGAGTGCAATCCTGATCAGATGTCTGCCTTGATCAGCTCAGGGACGGTCTCCGCGTCCGCCTGGATGTTCCTGGCACTCAGCCAGATGGGTGGCCAGCAGCAAGCCAACAAAATTGGGCAGACTTTTGTCCAGAGACTATTGGAGATTGGCGATATCCATGCTTCTGCAACCATCCTCTTGGCCCTCGGAGACCGAAACGACGCGATCGAGGTCTACGTGTCCCGCAATTACTTCATGGAGGCCATCCTCATGACCTGTCTGTTGATGCCTACTGACTGGCAGCGGCAATCCTACCTCGTCCGTAGATGGGGTGAATACGTCGTCTCGAATTCCCAGCAGCATTTGGCAATCCGTTGCTTCATGTGCACGGGCGTGGAGCCTTCGGAACCTTGGACTTCTCCAACTGCCCCGAGATTTCCTGAGCCGCGTGTGAAATCCCCAGAGCCACGACCTCCTAGCAGACAGAATGAACAACCAAAGCCGGAAAACAGCAACCGGATGACGGTGAAGAATTCGGCGCTCAAGCTCATTACGTCGTTTGGGCCGCAAGCCAACCAGTCATTCAAATTCCCTGGTCTCATGTCGGACGATCGAACGCCCACAAACGTCCCCGGCGTGACGCCTATCGCGGAATCTGCTGTGGGAGAATCCGCTCTGTCCCCAGGGGGTCTCGGCTCTTACAAACTCAATAATGCGAGAAGCCTCAATCATGCGATGTCGAGGACCGGCACCCCTGGTGGCTTCACCCGGAATCGACTGCCTTCGATAGGAGAGACGCCTGTGGATGTGCAACCTCCGGCCTTCCCGGCACCGAAGTCACTTCCAACGCCCGTGGATTCCAGCTCAGATAAAGAAAAGAATGCTGGTGATAATGCAGAAAAGGAATCAACGGACAAGGATGGCAACGGCAGCGAGCAACCTGGTTTGGTTCTGCTGACATCTGCGAGGTACGATCCGAACAAAGACAAAGACAGCCAGGGTCCTAGTCCCCAGACTGCTGTGCAGGCGGAGCCAAACAAATTCGAGAGTATCAAGGGTCTGCCATCTCCCCCGGCAGCTGTGTTTGAGTCATTGAAGGACCAGGCCCAAACCAGAAACGGCTCACGGGATCGCAAGCCGGAGGGGTTGCATATACAGTGGCCTCCTCCAGAAGCATCAGAGTCGGAGACGGGTGCCTATCCAGAGTATACGCCTTCGCATGAGCAAACCGATACTACTGTCGACACCAGGAGCCCGGCATCGACGTTTCACAGTCTCAAATCAGGCAAAAGTCCCAGTGTCAGCGGCCGCAGTATCGATCAATACATCAGCAGCCTCGAAGAGGCAAACTACTATGCGAAACAGTATCGCCGCCAACATCTTCGAACTCGTGACCGGCGCCACACTGACGCTGATAGCAGTTCTCGGAAACTCAGTTCCCGAAACGGCTCAGTCGACGCTCGTGGTCGCAGTAACACTCGCCATATCCAACCGGCTAAGCGGTCCCCGTCTTCGCCTGTGCCCATGTTTCCGGAAGAATTCGCCAAATACAACGCGAGCACTGAAAGTCTTGGAGCGAGCACAGATACGAGGAAACATCGGAGCCGGAGCAAAGCAGGTTCACGAGCCCGTACTTCGTCCTCGACCAGGGAGCGTCGTCGCCGGTCCTCTTCCAGGGGTATTGATCGCAAGCTGAAGTCGTCGAGTCGAAACGCAAGCGGTCGCCGAAGTCGAGGACGCAGTCGCGACCGGGGAGTTTCAGCTATTCGATCTCCCACCTCTCCGCTCCCCATGTCTCCATCAGGTGACGAGATCCGTAAATTCGAGGAGAGCCTCCGGCTTGTCGAGATTGATCGAGAACGCTTGCGATCTCAACAGCGGAGCACCAGCCGACGTCCCGATCGAGGGACCAGTGCTCGCCGCGACCCATCGCCAGACCGTAGGCGACCACCAACACGATCGGAGAGTCGCCAAGCACGGGAGGCCAACAACGCTCAACCAGAGCCAGCGCCAGCTGCTGATTCTTCGGTTGATGAATCCCACAAACCAGCATCCTCCTTAGCTGGCTTGAGTGCTGCCGAACGAGCCAAGAGGGAACAGGCAGCTGCCGAGCTCGAAGCACGTCGGTTGTCACTCGCGCGTCGTCCTTCAGCGCCCAATATTCCTCTGCCTGGTGAAATTCAAGCTGCCGCTGCTCCTGCTGCGAGCTCTATCGATAGCCCTCCTTCATCTGGCGGATCTGGCGGGTCTTTCAGCCAGCGACTTCGAAGCAGAAGTAACGCCAGTAGACCATCGCCCGACTATCCCAACGCATCTGACTCGAGCTCCTCGCGAGGCCGGTCCACTGTTCCGGTCGGACTGCCAGCGGCTCCGGGGGCGATGCGTTACCCCAAACACAGTGACGGACATGTCGACGAAGATTCTCAGGGCATTCCTGATCTTCCCACCCTGCCGAGCACGACGTATCAGGCAGATGCTGCCAAGATCAGCCGGTCCATGTCTGTCCCAATTGTTGACTATCAGCCAGCTGTTCCGAGCGACCTTCCGCATCACCCGAGATACAACCCGATGATCCCACGGAGCAGATCGACGAGCAGGACGCGAGGGCCCATGGGCCACCGTCGTGATGGCTCCCGCGACCTTCATGGAATCAGCACTAATCGCTACGGATCGCCACCTCCTGTCTCGGTCAGTATCGAGGGGGATGGTCAGCAGGATAGCAAAGCAACTGCTCCTCCAATCCTGCCGGAGCTTCAACATCTGACGACACCACCACCACCGCCTCCTGCGCCAGATCCCGGGTCAAGAGAGTCACTGAAGGACACTGGGACCATCAACATCGTGATTGACGAAAACGCACAAGTCGGCAATGACCTGCCTCGTCCATTCACGACGGGACCCACGTCGACAGCCGAGACTCAGCCCGTGCGCGAGACCCGGCGAGGGTCAGTGGAGCACCGACGGGGCCGGAGCATCAACGAAAGCATTGCGACGAAGATCCGGAATTTCACTGGACGGATGCGAAGCACGAGTCGAGGACCGGGGGCGCGATCTCCGCCAACTGAATCGCCGGATAAAGTGTCGCCATATGAGAGCATCCAGATGGTGACGGCAGATAATCGAATCTGACGCTGAGATTTTCTTCTTCATCTATTCTTCCAAATCAGTCGATCATCCTGACGACGACGTACCATAATTTTAATAACAACGCTTTTATTGCTCTTGTCAGTCATGTGATTACTTACGAGTGCAACATGTGTATGATATCTATTCTTTCTTTCTTTTTTCTTTCTCAGCGCCAGCGCCAGCGCCAGTACATTACTCGCACGCACGTACAGTACATACGCCTGTCATAACTGTCTATACCCGGATGGATGTGTACGACGTCGTCACTCTTTGGCTGTTGTTTTTTCCCCATGTCTGGCTTTGACGGTTAAACTGTCAGCCCGCGAGGGCAATCAATTGCAGAATTTATGGAATTAAAGAGGCTAGGATACGATTATGTATGTATTCAGTAGAGAGAGGGGAGGGGAAGAAGAATGGTGTTGTTGAATGTTTGTACTGTATTGTACATACATACATACATGCATGCATACCAGTCTACATGTAGTGGGGAACGAAGGGAGTGGATGTACGGAGTAAGATGCAATGACATGGACTGATTGAAGTGCCAATTTTGAAGTAGATAAACACACGTAGATGGATAGATAGAACTGCAGCCATGCAGAGTAGTTGGCGGAGCTAGCTCTTTGCCGATCCGGGCTGGTGGATCCTGCTGACTAAGCACGTCAACAACGTCATCGGCGAAGGTGAACCTCCGAGCTCGTTCCGCAGCATCTTCCTCCTCCGTCTCGAGGCAGGCGGGCACAATTCCCCCGTCTGTTGAAGTTTTACATCCATTGAAAGATACCCTGTCGCTGTCCAGCATGGTCCTCGACGACGCGTCGCCGCAAGCCAGCGGCTTCGAGGATGGCAGCTCCGCGGCGGACAGCTACATGTCGACGCCGCTGCCGCCGCCGCCGGTCGACCCGGGCTCGCCGTTCGCGAAATACTACCCCCTCGTCGTCAAGCCCGAGCTCATCAAGCGACCGGGCATCTTCACCATGTACCTCGGGTTCGGCGGCCCGTGGTTCTGGGAAAAGAGCGTGACGCGGACGATCCAGAAGCGCATCGACAACAGCAAGGCGCTGCTGCAGCGCAGCCCGACGCAGAACGAGGTGGACGCGTTTGTCGAGAACGCCAGCCGTCGCGTCATTCAGGCGCGCATGGGCGTGCCGCTGGGCTTGCTGGTGGGCTGTGTGCACTCGTACTCGCGCATCAGGACCGAGGCCGATCTGCCCCGGGACAAACCGTTCGCGCGCGCGCTGTGGGATTATGTCCGCGTGGCGCGCCATGCCGATCCGTTTGGATTGCGGAGTATGTTCGGATGGACCCTGTTTCGCGTCTCGACGTGGATGTTTCTTGGTTCGTTGGTCTCGTCTAGCATCGCGACGATGAACGAGATGGCGAACACGGTGAAGGATCCTCGCCTGCGGCAGCTGAGGGAGAGAGTGGAAGAGCTTGCGCGGCGGAAGGTCATCACGCGTCAGCCGCAGCAGCAGCAGACGCAGACGACGGCAGAGCGTCCTGCAGGATCCGAGTCGCAGACGTCTGCTTCAGAGCCGGCATACGGGCGTCCTGATGCATACTACGGTGGATCCGAGGGGAAGGAGCAGCAGTTTGGATCGTGGCGACTACCCGTGCCAGAGCAGCGCGAGCCAGCGAGGCAGCAGACGGAGTATTCGAGCGGCAGCGATTTCTTTGACGACGCCAGTCCGGTTGCGCCAGAGTACCAGACCGTCTCTTCGACATCGTCATCGTCATCATCATCATCTTCTTCTACCTCTCCCTCGTCACAGAATGCGTGGGAACGCATCCGCCAGCAAAACGCCGGCTTGTCCTCCCCGTCCTCGAATCAGTCGAATGTCTGGGCGACGATATCGCAGAATGCATCCTCGTCATCGCAGCCGCAGCAGCCGCAGCAGCCGCAGCAGCAAACCCAAGACCGAAGCAATGAGTCGTACGAAACAGAAGTGCAAGCCCGGCAGCGGGAGCGCGAGCAGGCGCAACGCGAGTTCGATCGGATGCTGGAAGAGGAGCGTCGGATGTCGCAGGAGAACAGTAACACGGAGCAGAATGGGAGGGGATGGAGGAGGTGGTAGGAATATATTCCCAAGACAGGACGAAAATATTGGAAAGGGTTGGGTGTATAATATATGGATATACATATTTATGTATGCATGCATTGTAATATGGATTATAAGCTCGGTTTGTTTTTGGCAGGAGGAATTCATGCTGTTACAGCGTACATACATTACACAGATGTATTCATTATATATTCTACCTACAGACGAAATTTATGACCTAGTCCTTACCTGGGTAGGTTACCACTTCTCGACATACGGCCTCAGATCGAGTTCAAAAGCGAATGTCGTGCGGGGCTGGGTATGCAGGAACCAGTACGAGTCGGCGATCTACCTATCGTCAGCACATACACCACATAGAAATCTTGATAGGATTCTTGCTCACCGCCTCCGGACTAAGTTTCGCATCCGGATGAGGAAATTTCCACTCCTTCGTCCGCGGGATATCGATCACCCCGTCGACAATCACATGCGCGACGTGGACTCCCTGCGGACCGAACTCGCGCGCGAGGCTCTGGGACAGAGCGCGCAGGGCGAACTTGCCTGTCGCGAAGGTGGCGAAGGTCGCTGAGCCGCGGACGCTGGCTGTTGCGCCTGTAGTCAAGCACAATTAGCGGGAAACCCTCGCAGGGGCTGGTTTCTGTATAGGTATGCCTACCGGTAAAGATCAACGTAGGCGGATGCTCCAACTTCTTCTCCCCGGACTGATCCACCCCCTTCAACAGCAGCGGCAGCGTCGCCTGACTGAACAAGAACGCCCCCCTAGCCTGGCTGTTGTACCCCGCGACGAATTCTTCTTCAGTGAGTTCGAGGAAGGGCTTGCGCACGAACCCGCCTCCAGGGTTGAAGATGGCTGCTGCGAGGGGCAGGTCCGGAAACTCCTTAGCGATCTTGTCGAAGGCCGCCCGCACGCTGGCTGCGTCGGAGAGATCGGTGCTGATTCCGAGCGCTTTGCCGCCTGACGAGTTGATCTCGTCTACGACGGGCGTGAAGTTGGCTGGGTTGCGGGCGAGGACGACGACGGGGTAGGATTGTGCGAAGCGGCGGGCGACGGAGGAGCCCTAGAAACCAAAACCAAGGTGTTAGCTTAGCATGGACGCATTGTTCGAATACGATGGATGGATGATATACTCACCGTGCCAGGCCCAACACCGGCGACGATTGCAAAGGCTCTTGCTGCTGCTGCTGCCATTGTGTAGGAGGTGCCGTATGGACAACTAGAATAGATGGTTTAACGATTTCTGTCAGTGGGATAAGTATGTATGTCACAATTGAGGGGTTGTCGTCGTAGTTATATGGTAATGGCAATGGCAATGGGAATTGCTGCTTAGAAATCTGTAATAGCAGAGATTAGTAAACAAGAATTAATTAGCGTAACCAACCCAATGGTGCAATTGTACCAATCGATCAAGCGAGACAGAAACAGGCAAGATCACACGTGTTCCCTCTTACCTTCCAATGGTTATTATTATTATCCCCCGTCAATCAATCAGTCAGGTTTGTTTGTGGTGGTTCATCGCGAGATTTACCGTCGATGTCGTCATTGCATTGCTTACTTTGCTTAGGTTAGCATGCGGGGCTGTTTGCTTGATTGATAAGCGATGATAAGCGGACCCCGCAGGAAAGCAAGCATGGAAGCTACCATGGATGCATGCGTGCTTGTAATAAGAATAATTACTGTACGATAGGCCAATAATATTTATCTATATGGGTTAGTTATTTCTATGCAGAGATGAACCTTGAAGAAGATGACGGAGAAGAAGAAGAAGATGATGATGATGGTTGAAAGAAAAATGATTCTTCGTACGTACTGTACTGTATTGTACATGTACATTATGGAATAATAATCCATCGGACTGGGAACTTTTTACTTGGATAATCCGGAACAATCCGACTTCATGCAAAAGAAGAAAAAAAGAAGAAAGAAAGAAAGAAAGAAAGAAAGAAATACAGGTCCCAGGTCTTTCCATATCTCTTAGTAACAATATGTCTTTCTATTCCTAATAATAAAAATACAATCTCTTAGTAGACTCTTAGCAATGCAATTAATTCCTTCAGTTTGTATGCATTTGTATTTTCACCTCCCCATGAAAGCACTGGACTACATGATATTAAGAAAAAAGAAAAAGAAAAGAAATTAATGTTTTATTTACACGTAGCAGTGGGGAAAGGGCATAAAGGGCATGATGAAGACTTCAGAGTAGAAATCATAAGAGAGACATCCTGCAGAACTCTCCATCTACGAAGATCTGTCATTATTATTATCATCATCAAAAACATCATCTTCTTTTCATCTCTTCCACATCTACCACACTGCATTATACTTCAACTTCACCGTCCACAACGCCAGCAAAGCGCTGCTGTTCTAACCCTAACAAGGTTATCTGAGAGGATCTACACTGTAATATACTAAAGAAAAAATAGCTATTAGTTTAAGACCACAGTGCCTCTTGTTAAAACAATTCCTGGCGGTAGCAGCAGCAGTAGCAATAATAGTAGTAATAGTAGCAAAAGAAGGACATCTAACTAGAAACAACACACTTAATCAGGGTGTATGCAGGACTCAATGCCTATAAAACCAAGCATACACAATTTCAAACTTTTTGTCGACGAAGGTACTAAGGATGTAGTTACTATCTTTACCAATAATGGAGCGAAGAGTTTTCAGAAATAGAGAAAGTTTCTGATAAATAGAGACTATTATAGCACAGACTTTAATCTTACCGTTTTGATTACCAGGTTTGCAGTTTTAGAGAAGGAACAGTACAGGAGTAGAATAGTTCAGATTAAGGGAAAGTACCTAACGGTATATAATAGGAGATAGATAATTTTATTCTTATAGGGCTACATAAAGAACTAGCAATCAACAGAAATCAGGACAGAGAAAAAACAGATTCATCTCAGATAAATATCCCACAAGATCTAGCCTTATATAAGGTAAAGCGTCAAGTTCGTCGAGGACAAGCATCCTTCAACGTTTTTTGTCATTCACACTTCTGGCTTCTATTTCTCCTCTGACGCGGCTACATCACGTCTTCTGCCAGTCATACGGCACCGCGGTAAAATGCGTCTCAAACCGCCACGGCTTGTGCGGGTCGATCTGCTCCATCTCATAATCGCGGACCAGGGTCGCGGTGACTTTGGAAATCTCGAAATGCGCGAGGTTGCGCCCGGGGCATTGATTGTAGCCCGCTCCCCACTGTCGTTGAACCACATTAATTAAGAGAGCCAACGAAAAAGGGTTGTGTAGTTGGGAGCTTACATGGATGAGAAAGCTGTCCATCTTCTTGGATCGGCCTGCATCCAGCCAACGCTCTGGAATGAACGAGTCGCAATCGAGACCGAAAAGCTCGGGATTTCGGTGGAAGACCCAAGGATTGACGCTTAAGACGGTCTTGAGAAATGAAAACCTTTAGTCAGCAATCCACACATGACGAGAAAATTCTCACGTACGCCTTATTTGAAATATCGGCCGTTGATGGTAAGACCACCAGGGGGAACAACCCGGGGAAGTCCTGTCCCCGTGGCAGGGTGATAGCGATACGTCTCCTTGATCTTTCAACAAGTCAATCTCTTTCCCCGTAATATGCTGGTTTTCACTTACACAGGCTTGCAGGTACGGCAGCTTCTGAGCCTCTGCGTACGAGACGATCTTGGAGAGCTGTCCATCCGCGGACGCAGTATCGATTTCCTGCCGAAGGCGTTGGAGGTACTGAGGATTCCGAAGAAGATAATAGAAAAAGGCTTGTAAGGTAGCACTCGTCGTATCAGCTCCTGCGCCGATAGTGGCAACTGCCGCGGCGAAAACCTCATTCTCGGCCATGCATCCGGGTACTTCTGCTGCATTCTCATCCAATGCTCCACCATGTCGTTACGGACATCTGGATTCTGTTTCCTTGCGTCCAGAGCAGCCAGACAGGTGTCGAAAATGTGCGACGATGGCTGCAGACCCAAACGGCTCAGCATGGGGTTCCCCAACGTGAGATGATGCAGCCAGGCATAGTGTCCCATCACGGAGATATACAGAGCCAATGCCCGCGTGTTTGCAATCGCGTTCCGGATATCGGTGCCCGTCTCGAGAAACCGGAAGGGCTGGGAGAAGGTCACTTCGCCAAGCACATCGAACGCGAAGTAGTTGAACCATCTGTCAAACTCGACAGGCTGCCCTGCTTTGGTCAAGGCATCGAACTCGGTTCCCAGCAGCTCCAGGAGCTTATCAACTTGGGGCTCGAACTTGATGATGCTAGACAGCGCA